>NW_014638907.1:0-8010 GCF_000747765.1 Moesziomyces antarcticus
ACTGCGCTCGTCGACGTGCTTAGCAAGCGCCACGAGCCCAAGGTCCAGTACTACAACGGTGGCCACAACGTCGAGTCGACCAACGAGAACAAGCTCATCGACCTCTCGGACCTCACTGCTCTCGTCAACGTGCTCAGCAAGAGGAGCCTCAAGGGCTACGGTGCTCAGATCCACGCTCGCGACATTGCCGAGGACCTCTACCGCCGCGGCAACGACGACGAGGACTGCACCTGCGTCAAGAAGCCCAAGCCGACTCCTCCCAAGCAGACCACCACCACTCCTCCCAAGGACGACTGCCCTCCCCCTCCTCCGGCCCAGACTGTGACCAAGACCCGTCACCACCAGCACACGCAGACCCCCCAGCCCAAGCCCACGGACAAGCCCACGCCCAAGCCCACTGACAAGCCCGAGCCTTCGCCTCCCGCTCCGTCTCCCAAGCCCACGGACAAGCCCACCCCCAAGCCCGAGCCTCACCACGACCAGCCCACCCCTAAGCCCCAGTGCGGCGGTGACGAGGTGTACATCAACGAGGGCCACAACGTTGTTTCGACCAACGAGAACAAGCTGCTTGACCTGAGCAACATCTCGATCAACATTGGTCTGCTCACCGACCTCTTCGGCGGCAAGAAGACGCAGAAGGTTGCGGCTGACTCGGTCTGCAAGGCCAAGGAGGGCTGCTGTGTGCCCAAGTCGGTCTACTACTACAACGGTGGCCACAACGTCGAGTCGACCAACGAGAACAAGGGCATCGACCTTTCGGGTCTCAACCTTGGCCTCAACATCCTCTAAAGGGCTGTAGGCGCTGCCGCCCAGAGGCACTAAGGATAGGATAGTGGCTGTTCGGTTCTTCGAGTCCCCACCCGCCAGGGTTCGCGGGACACGGTAGAAACCACCCACACTTTTCTTCCTCTCCGAGCGCTTCTGAGGCTCTGCCCTCTTCCGGCTTCGGCTGGAATGCTCTTTCTTCTTTCTCTTTTCCCCTCTCTCTCTGATCTTTGGAACCACACTCCCCTACGGAACTCTCTTTCTGGCTAGATTTGTCTCGGCTTTCCCTCTCCTGGAATGAACACACACTCTTTTCTCTCTCTCTTTCGTTTGCGTGAGCGAGTGGGTGGGCCTTTGAGTTTTGCGCTTCGGTCTTCTCACGCTTGTCTTCTCGGTTTTGCTTGAGGTGCTTTCAGCCGGCTCGCGCTTCCACTTGCTTGTCTCGATTTGGTCCACTCTCTCCCTCGTCTGCTCACTCGAGCAAGCTTGCGGCCGGTGCACAGACATTCTTTGTTCGCACTCTCGGTTTCTCTCGCCGTTCGTTCACCTGCTGGTCCCTCTGGAGCAGCTCTTGCTTTTGGTTTCACGACTTGGCCACTCAGCGTTGCATTCTGGGCGATGTCTCGCATTGCGAGTGTTTGCTTTGCGAGTGTGATTCTACGGCGGGTTGGTGGGAAGGAAGTTGCCGACGATCATGTGCGGGATGTTCCACTGATCTCTGCGGATGGTGAACGAAAAACAACAGTGGATGAACGCCGCCTTGGGGTTGTTTGGATCCTTGAGGACGCCCGAGGTGCTAGTTGCGCCTGTTCCCGCCGCGACTGTTCCGGCTGCTGCGCCTGGTGGCTGCTGTTCCTGAGCGACGGGTGTGATTTGCCCGGATGCCGTGGCCGACCTGGGCAGTTGGGCCGCAATGGCATTGGCCGCCTTGCCACTTGTGCCGCCGGCGACGATGGCCTTGTTCTTGGTCCTGAGCACGCACGAGGTCAAGACGGCCTTCTGGCCCGGATCGAAGCTGACCGCGCCGTACTTTTCCCAGTAGTTGACCGCGCTCTCCTCGGCCATGAGCTCGTAGATGCACAGCCTTCCCTCTCGGAGCGATTCGATGGGCACCCCCACAAGTTCGGCAAACTCCTTGTTGCCCTTGTAGATCTCGCCCGTTCTGCGCCACAGACACGCGGGGATGCCCTGCGTGCTAAACACGCGGTCGTAGTCGAGCAGCAGCCGCTCGAACGCCTCCTCGATGAAGACCAGGTCGATGTTGGTGAGGCTCTGTGCGACCGCTCTGAAGGCCGGGCGGAAGACGGAGAGCGGCTTGAGGATGCGGCGCTTGGAGGCGGCCGAGACGTTGCGCTCCATCCAGCGGTTGAGGCGCGCATAGCCGTTGACGTGATTGTACGGACGCAGGAGGCCAGCCTCGTATTTGGCCTGGATGACGCGCGCGAGTCGCTCGTCTCGCGTACCGTCCTTCTGGTCGGCTGCGGTGAGGAAGAATCGCTCGGTCTTGGTGCTGCCGCCCTGGAGTGATGGGATGTAGGAGCCCGATGCAGCTACAGATGAGGGTGCTGCGCCCGCTGCGCCGGACGAAGATGTGGCCGCGGCCGAGTACGACGATCGGCGCGAGCGCTTACCGCCGGCTGCGTCGCCCTGGTTGGCAGAGTTGTTGCCCGATGCATAAGTGCCGAATCCAGCCGTACCACCGATCGACGCTGATCCCGAGTCGTACATGCCCGGCGCGCTGGCCGAGGGCATGGTGGGCAAGCTAGCTCTGGCGTGCGCGCTGGTTTCGCTGTTGTTGATGGGCGTGAGCGCGGTGAGCCCATCGAACGCGCCAACGCCGCTCGAAGGAGCGAGGCCCGAGATGGTATTGCGTCTGCTCTGTGAAGGCGTCAAGCCGGAGCCTGATGCGCCTGCTGCGGTCATACCTGGTGTGGCGCCCGCGCCGAATCCTGGCCCATCTAGGCTTTCGAGAAACTCGCTGAGCAGCGTGAATTCGTTTCCGCCCGCCGAGTCGCCGCCAAAGCCACTTCCGCCACCCTCGTACCCTCCCGGCCCTCCACCGAGTCCAAGCCAGCCTGCGCCGCCAAGGCCGGACATGTCCTGGTTGGGCGCGGGCGCACCTACGCTCTGGGTCGGCGCGGCCAAGCTGGTGCTGACGCTGTTGGGATTGGGAGTGCTGCCGTTGATGCTATTCTGAAAAAGCGATGCGAGCGAAAGCATGTTGTTGGCCGCCATGTCGCCAGATGCGCCCGAGGACGTGGAGGGCTGCATGGCGAGGCTGCCGACGCTGGCGGCGGCGGAAGCTTGTGGCTTGAAGATGGCTGCTGGGTTGAAATCGTTGTTCTGGTTGAGCGATGACAAGGGCGATACGGACGAGTAGGGCCCGGCGGAGCCGCCGCTGAATGCCGCGGCGCTGGCCGAGTTGGAGGATGCGCTGGACGCGGGTGCGGCAGGCTGCACGCCGAGCGTGGGGAAGAAGTTGTTGGTGTCTGTCGAGGCGAGCGCCGTCACTGCCGCCAGCGTAGCCGAGGTTGTGGGTGCGGACGTCGAAGCCACCTCGGTGGCTGGCTTTGCTGTGGAGGCCGAGGCGTGCGTTTTGGGTTTGGACGGCGTCGACGAAGCGGGCGCTTCGTGAGGTTCGTTTGCCTTTGCTGGCGTTGCCTCGTCGTGGCACAGATGACCAATGTCGCGCTTGATGCATCGCTGACACGGCCTGCCTTCGTCGCAGGTCATGTGCGATCGGCGGCAGTAGATGCACGCGAGGTTGACTTTCCTTCGCTTGGACGGCTTCTTCTTGCCGCCGCTGCTGGGCGAATTGTCGGCGTCATCAGCTATGGACGCGCCTTGCTCGCGTTTGACCGACGCTGAACCGTTGGACGATGATGCCTGTGGTGGCTTGGCGGGCGTCGAGGTGGAGTTGGTGTTGTTGGACGAGTAGAGGCTGCGGGGGTCGAAGGGTGCGGCTGTACCGGATGGTGATGGTGTCATGTTGGGCCGGCCATGGACGTCGCGTGTCCTGAAGGTGGATGGGGAAATGAGCCAAGGATGGATGCCCTGACGACGAATCCACGAATGGCATCCGCGACTCGGCCATTTCACGATTCGCAACAGCCGGCTGCTCGAAATTGCGTCGAATCGCCGTCCCCACAAAGCCATCATTTCTCTCCCACTTTCAACTCGCGCTCACAGCGGCCGTTTCGCCACGCGTCTCGCAGCCGCCGCATCGCCATGGTGAACGCGATCTCAATTGCATCGCATCTCTTCTACTTTGCGCTCGATAGCAGCAATCAGAAACATGGCAAACGACTCGAACTTGGCCGCGTCCATGCCGTACGTCCAGTGCATACGCACTTGGATCCCCGCATCGTGAGCTTCGCCGACTGTGATTCGAGCCGTGAGCAGGATCCCGCTTTTTGCTTGGGCCTCTTGCGTGGGGACTGGGTTGGTCTGCAGCTTGGCGCGTCGGGCGCGGCGGGTCCAGCACTCGCTTGAGACCACCACATCGAGTGCACCAGCAAGTTGCGCAGAGTCATCGCAGTCCGAGGCGTAGACGTGGCATCCGTCCAGCGCGTCGAGGATGTCGAGGGCGACGTGCTGCACCTCCCTGCGCGTCCAATTCGGTCCGAGCGCAAACACCTTGCTCCTTCTTTCCGTTGCGACGGGTAGGTCTCGCACCGCAGACGGAAGAGACTCCCTTGCCAGAGGCTGTGCATTGCAATCAGCATGTGTCCGCGATCGTGGGTGGGTGTGGAATACTTACGTCAGGCAGTCGAATTGGAGTCCTGGACCACAGGACCACCCAGCGTTTGGTCCTTCCTCGTCCGGTCGGCAGCTCGTGCACACCCCATCCACCGACATTGCCACTCTTTGCCATGGCCTTGAGCTCGGCTGCCAGCTCCACCACACTCGACAGCTTGCCCATCATGCACGTCCACCACACCACGCCTGCCTGCACCGCACTCTCGCGCAGCATGCGCCGTACAAACTCACCCTCGCCTCCATCCACCACCATCTCGGACGCGGTACCGTGACACACCTAGCACTTCCACCTGTCAGTCTTCTTGTTTTCATGAAGATGGGCAGAGCGGACAAAACTTACCGCACTTGGAGGTTGGCTCTTGAAGCTCGCCGATCGCTGCATGTCGTGCGCGCTCGAGTAGAAGGGCGGATTGCACATTGTAAAGTGCGCCTCTTGCGCCTCGTACTTGCCGCCTACCTGCTTCCACCCCTTTCCTTCAGGTACAAAAGCCTCCCCATCCGAGTGCAGCAATGCAATACGGTCGCCGAGCCCGTTGCTCGCCCGATCCACAATGTGCGTACTTGCATACTGCAGGCTCGCTTCGTCGGTGTCGGTGGCGACAAATCGCCAGTGGGGGAAACAGCGCGTTCCGAGCACAGGATAGATGACCGACGCACCGGTTCCGATATCCAACCCCACCACTGCTTCGCTTGACGAAGTAGAGCCCTGGAAATGGTGCACAAGATGCCACGTCGGCAATGTCCAGCACAGCATCTCGTGGACCAGCGCAATATACGCCAGCCTGTTGGGGACTGTCAGTGGCGAATTTTCATCCTACACGCGCTTGACCCAATGCTTACCGATTCGGAATCTGACAAATGACAACGACATCAGCATGCTGCCCTTTAAGCCTCAAAAGTGGCGAAGCTACTTACGGTGGGGCAAAGGTTCGTGGGCGACAGCGTTGCCTGCACGCCAAAGTCGTGCAGCAACAGCGTTTCTGCCAGACATCTAGCTCGGTTGTTCGACGTCAGCACCTCGTCATCCCGGACACACGCCATGCTGGGCGAGACTCACCTCAAGGCATGCGCATCTTGAAAGTCAATCTTGGCTTCGTAGCCTCCATCGTCGCTCACACTGTGCGCCATATCCACTGTCAGCATAGATGGCCAAGATGCGCGCACGATTCGCACTTACATCCTGGCGAACGTCGGGTGCTTGCGCGCGAGCTCGCGAAAGTCCGGCGCCTTCTTCCTGTACAATGCTGGATCTACAGCCATCGCTATTCAGCGTGTCTCTCCTCATCCTGCGTTCAGGCCTGCATCTGCTTACCTATCTCGGACTTTAGCAGTCTGCGTCGACGACGACTTCCCCACATCCAAACGTTGCACTGCCACTCGACCTGTTCACAGCAAGACAAAGGGGGGTATATGAATTCAGACCGACAAGTTACATGCTTTCGCTCTTTCGCTGCGGGGGGCCGGGGATCAACGCACTGTGGACTTTGCACGCTGCGACCAGACGCGCTGCGCCACGCGTTGGAATGCGTCGTCCATGTCGAGGGCCTCGCCGTCGTGCGCCTGCGCATACAGCAGCTCCAGATCCTGCCTGCGCACCGCCTCGGGTCGGAGCGCACCTAGCTCGGCACGCGAGATGCCGGGTGTGCGGCGTTGGCGCGCTTCGAGTTCGGGCGCGTACTCGAGCATGTGCACGCGCACGTGTCCATACGGCCTCCTCAACCCATCAAACTCGCCCTCTTCTTCGTCCGACGAGCTCGTCATGCTAAAGAGTCCCGTGGGGCGTGTGTCGTCGACAAGCCTGTCGGTCTGCAGATCGGCGTAGCGCACGACCACCTCGAGCTGGTACGTCGGCTCGTCGTGTGGCACCTCGCGCTTGCGCTTGGCTACCGCCTGCACCGCTGCCGCTGTCGCATTCGCCGCCACCTCGTCCTCGTCATCCTCGGCCGCCTCGGCAGACGCCGATGGGATATCCCAGGTGATCTTGACCATGTCAAACGCTTCGGTGCCCAACGCCTCGAGTGCGCTCGCGTTTGCATTTTGACCGGGAAGTTTGAGCTGGCGTAGCGCCATGGCCTGCTGTCGTCGCGACACGTACGCCTGCAGATGGCAGTGCAAGTCGGACAGGAACGCGTGCACGCCAGGCAAGTCGCTAAACTGCGCAAGCATGGTCAGGCCTCCCGCCTCGTTGTCCCTAGCGGCACTGGGAGCGCCACCGGAGAGCTCGCCGCCGAGCACGCTGGGGAGGTACTTTTCGACGAGCTTGAGCAGCGGCACGAAATGCGGCACCGTGTGCCTGATGAGGCGCAGACCATCGAGCGACGACGGCTCGACATCTGCACCCGTGGTGCCCTGGAGCTGGGGAAGCGATTCGAGCATCTGGCTCGGCCGCGCCAAGACGAGGTAGTAGGGCTCGTAGAAGCGGCCGCGCCAGAAGGTGTCCAGTCGGATGCCGAGCGCAAGGTCGGCGTCCTTGTCGGCTGCGGCGGTGGCGGACTCGTTGCGCCGGGCGAGACGGGCACGTCTGCCCACATCGAGGTCGATCTCAAAGCACGTCCATGCGGCCGAGCGGTAGAGGATGGCCTTTTCCTCGAGCGCCCGCAGCTGGTGGCCCAGCTCGTCGTTTTCTGCATCGAGTGTGTCGCGAGGTTCGGGATGGGCGTCTGGGATACGACGGAGCGACTCGAGCTGAGCCTGCAGAAGCGCCTTGTCTGCGCGCAGCTGGTTGAGCCTCGCCTTGACGTCGTCGGCGGTGGCGCTCATGGTCACGACGGATGGTGCGCGAGAAGATGGAGGCGCCAACCAACGCTCTGCAGCGACACCAAACGCGTCACGCGCCGACCCAACGCAACCAACACTCCAATGCGAACCGATCGGCGATCGGGATGTCAGGATCGGGGAAAAAGAGCCGATTGTGCCTGAAAACAGCGCTGACTGGGCCTCGGGCTCAAGTGCAGCCTCGGCGAGCGTGCGTTGGCGGAGCTGCAAGGCTTGGCTGCTCGACCGAGGCGAGCGCGTCGCCAGTCGAAAACCGCCGCAACCCGCGCGTCGAGGCTGGCATTCCAGAGCATGTCATTGCGCTGACCTGCGACACCCACACACACTCGTTTTGGACGTCGGTGGTCGAGTGGTGTACAGTTCCTTTGCAAATGGCTCGATGGAGGTGTTTGCGCCCGGGCAGAACGTTCTTAACGTTCGACGGAAGAAGGCTATTTGCTGGTGTGAAGCTCCAGATGCCGTTGGGTTGGCCATGTGTTGTGCGATCATCGCGCACGAGCCCGCAAGATGCCAGCCTCCCCAAGATCGATTTTGTTGGAGCGGAAAGGCGTGAGGATGCGATGGATGGGATCGAGCGAGCCATGCCGGGCTCAGTCAACCTCCGCTCTCGGAGTTGGAGAGGCGCTGCTGCGAGCTGCATAGCTTGTTTATTCGCGTCTTTGCGGAGCGTGCAGTGAGCCGGGGAGACGAGGCGAGGCGAGGCGAGGCGAG
>NW_014638908.1:0-8108 GCF_000747765.1 Moesziomyces antarcticus
AAAAAAAAAAAGAGGAAATGCGCGGCCAGCTGCGTCAGCGTTCACACGCCCCCTCTCGCCCTTTGCCTCGCCTCTATCCTGGCCGTTGCTTGTCGGAGGGGCCGCACCTGAGCTCGCCTTCCTCACGCTCTCACGCGCTTGCTCCTCCCACTTGCTGGTGGTGTGAATCCCAGCAGTGCCACTTGAGCGCTCAAGCAGCCCTGCCCTGCGCAGCCCAGACCAGCCCAGCCCCCATCTCCCCGTGGCAACCGTACGCACTTACGGTACCGCGCCCGTCCATTGCAACCTGGCTATCCCCGGCCCCCGCCCAGCACATGACCCTCCGCCTCTCAGTCGACAGTCAGTCACTGCAGTCAGCCTAGAACCGACGCACTTTGGCACCCTCGCTTGCCTGTCGCCCAACACGGCGCAGTCAACCAACGAATCTCCGCTCCGCCTTCTGCCAGCATCCTCCTCCTCCTCGTCGCCTTGGCCGATGCTGCTGAAGCCCTTGTTCGCCATCCGCACCTGCTCTCCATCGTCAGTCGACGCCACCACCACCACCATCATCCACCACCCTCTCATCGCGCATTTCGGCGGTTCCGACATCGACGTCGACACCAGTGCTCGCGTGCACTCCCACTCGGCACTTCTTCATCCTGGGCCTGCCCTGCTGCGCTTCTCCTCATCCGCCACTGCACGCACATCCAGCCGCAAAAAGTGTCTGCACGATTGGCTTGCCTCGCATCGCGCTTCATCGCCCAGCGGCCGCTCCAGCATCTAGCATAGCCTAGCTTCTTGGCACCTGCCCAAGCAGACACTCGCCACAGCTCTCGCACTCGCACTCGTGCCGCTCTTCCTTCCATCGACACAGGGAGACTGGTCTAAATCTTCACACGCTCGACTCTCCATATCCACGCTCCCCATCGCATGCACGGATGACCACTTGCAGCTTCTGATCGCTGCAGCTACCCAACTTCAATTGGCTGGATTCATAGGTCCCGGTGGGACTTCTTTCACACCTCAGCCAACGGACTCTCACCCCACACACCACCCTATTCGCGCCCCTCCAGCACCACTCACGCTTCACCATGGAGCACACATCTGCTTCCACACTACACGGCGACGATCGTTGGACCGCACATCGTGCCGACGCAGACGGCGCCGCCGCCGCTAGCGCCGCTTCGACCCCCGCTCCTACCACTCCCGCCACACCACCCGCCGACGACCTCTCTTCTTCCCAAGAGCTGCCTCGTGCCGCGTCATCAGCATCACCTTCCAATGGCCTCGGCATTGATGCCGAAGACGAAGATGTCCGCATCGCCATCATGGCTCTCGGCGCAATGAAGAGTCTCGACGGCTCCTCCAACGGTTTCGGCGCTCACAGCACCAGCAGCAGCGCAATCTCGCTCCCAGACGCACACAAGCGCTCGAGCAAATGTAAGTTTTCGCACACAGAGCCTCTGCCACCACACATGCCGAGGCTACAGCTGACCAACACCACATCGCCTTTGTCGTCTACAGCACCAGCACGCACGTCTTCGGCCATCTCCAATTCCAGCGTCGCCTCCACAGCAATCTCCTCGCCCTCCTCGACGCCCACCACCGACCTCACACAGGATTCGGGCGCAGACTCCCCCGCAGGCCGCATGGCCGGTCCCGCTCGTCTCGGCGACTTGCCACCAGATCTAAAGCTTCCCGCCGTCATCCAGGACGAAGACGGCAACGAGCTCGAGGTCGACCCAGAAATGATGAACGACGCCGACTTTCTGAGGCGCGTTAGCCACCTCCCGCTCGTCCGCGGTACTCTCCGCGCGTACGAGCTCGGCAAGCAGCGCAGCAAGGTCGTCAAGTACGGCGCAGGCCTCGTGGAGAGCTCGGTCAAGTCCATCTCCCGCCCCGTCGTCAGCCGTCTCGGCGCCAGCCTCGGCGAGCGCGGCGTAGAGCAGCTCGACGATTTCGCCTGCCGACAGCTCGACCGCCTCTATCCCACCGCCGTCGCATCGCCCACAAAGGAAGAAAAGCGCACCATCCTCGACGAGGTCGAACGCAAGGACCAAGAGGAGTGGCAAAACATGAGCACAGAGGAGCGCGAGAAGCGCCGAAAAGCGTATACCGCGCTCCAGCTCGAAGAGCGCGAACGCAACCTCATGGCCAACGAGCTTCGCCAGCGCCGCGGCAAAGGCACCGACCTCGAGATCGAAACCGCTCATTCCTCAGCCATTGCCTCGGGCAGCGCCAGCCACGCCTCGAGCGGCAAGCAAAGGGCCCAAGACGACACTCCCATGGGCGACGCCGCTGGCGATGCTGCCGACGAGAGCAAGGCAAAGGACGCGCGTAGCGGCGTCGTAGTTCGCGCCAACGCAGCCCAGTCGTTGCCGTTCAAGAACAGCCGATGGGGCTCGATGCTCGTCGAAGCAGGCGCCACCGCAGGCGGTCTGTCCGCCGCCATGAGCGAAGAGTCGATGAAGTCGCTCAAATACTGCCTCCAGTGGCTTCAGTACGCCACTGCACACATCGAGCATCAAATCACCATCCTGCGCGACCTCATCGTCCGCCTCAACCACGGCGAACTCGACATGTCCGGCACCGCCGTGCAGAACCTCACGCACATCAAGGGCGACGTTGTCAACACCATCCGTGGCGTCGTCGATGTGATCGGAAAGTACGCCGGCAGTGCGCTGCCCGAGCCGGCGCGCAACAGCGTCAAGGCGTTCATCCTCAGTCTGCCCGCGCGCTGGGCTACAGTCAACCGCAGCTCCGCCGCCGGATCGCCCACGGGTTACTTTGGCAGCAGCCCCTCGTCGCCCTCCTTCTCGCCGGCGCACATCAGCGAGGGCCCGCAGTCGCCCACGCACCTTTCGGCGAGCGCACGCTACCGCAGCGGCGCCGGGGGCCCTCGCGAGCAGATGCAGGTGGCAGCCACGGCGCAGGCGGCCAACCGCATCTTGACGCTCGCCATCGAGTCGCTCGACATCCTGCGCAGCGTCACCGTCGTGTTTGGCGAGTCGCTCGACCGCGCCGACCTGTGGGTGGAGCGTCTGCGCATCCTGGGTCTGCAGCGCAAGCGAGCGCACGAGGCGCAAGCATCCGAGCCGCCGCAGATCGGTCCGGCACCCGGCTCGTCGTCCTCGTTGGGGGCGCCGCAGCACTGGGAGAGCGCGCGCGGCTCGTCGATGCGCAGCAGCCGCGCCACCTCGCCCGGCGGCGACAGCGACGTGAGCATGGACACGAGCGCCTCCACCAAGCGCCGACGCACGCGCCAGACGGCCTCGGGCGGATTCCACATGTCGAGGACGCCCTCGGCCGCCGCGTCGCAGGGCGAGGTTTCCGAGGACGACGAGGCGCTGACCGAGACGGAAAAGTCGAAATCGCCCTTGTTGGGTGGGGCCGCGACGTTCTCGGCGGGCAGTGCACCGGCGGGCAATGGCAGTACGCCGCACCACCACCACGCACACCGACGGCCGGGCACGCGCTCGCGCGCTGGCACGGGAGGCAAGCACTACCCCATGCACCCGCCCACGCTTCCGTCGCCGCTGCATGCCACGTTTGCCAACAGCCACAGCTCAAGGCCCGAGTCCAATGCGTGAGAGCCAGCAAGCATTAGTGGGCTGCGTCGCTTGGTCTTTTTCATTCTTCACACTGGTTTTTTCACTTTCGTTTTACGGCATGGAGCTTGCTTTCTCCAACCAGCTGTACTTGTACCTGTACCGTGCTTGTGTCGCACCTCTCTCAGCAGATTCGTCTTTTGGCATGCACTCGATCAATCGAAATGCTTTTTCTAACCGTGCACATGCGGCGGTGTGAGGATGGATGGGAATAAGTAGGATTTGCAATGCAGAGGGATTGTCGAGGGCGGGGGGGGGGGGGGGGGGGGGGGGGGGGGGGGGGGGGGGGGGGGGTGGGGGGGGGGGGGGGGGGGGGGGGGGGGGGGGGGGAGCTTAAGCGAGGTAGATGTAGGTGTTTCTGTCGGTGGGGGAGCGTTCTAGGTATTCGCGGTCGATGAGGGATTCGATGCGACGTTTGATGTGGGGGATTTGTGGGTGGAAGCGGGATGAGAGTTGGGCGACGGTTTGTTGGATGAGGTCGTTGTGGGTGGATTGTTTGCGGTTCTTCATGATGCGCACGATGCTGGCCTCGATCAGGACGGTGCGTTCTTCATCGATGCGTGCCGATGTGGCTTGACGTTGTTGTGGCGTTTCGACCCTGGCGGCGATCTGTTGGATCTTGAACCGTGCAAGCGGACAGGTGAAGGAGGAGTTGAATGTAAACGTGTCTGTGTTGTTGATGTCTCGAGACTTTGGATGCTTGAGTAGGATCCGGTACTTGCCACATGATAGTGACTGGAGTGTGCGTTCGAGGTCCGAGTCGGAAATCATGGTTCGCTTCGAAATATCCCCATACGACAATGCCACTCCGTCTTCAACATCGCCAAAGAGCAAAAGAACCACGAGGCCAAACGTCGAAACGTTGATCTCATGACTCCTCGCTTTGAAGGCGACCTTGACATCCGCACTACCCAAATTCGCATGCCAAGTAAGCACCCTACCGTTATGCCTACTCGCATAGAACTCTTCAAACCTCCTCCGGGTCTCCATCATCTCCTCGGGCATAACACAGCTCGGTGCCTGTGCCGATATCGGCCAATTGGTGCTCGTCAGCACACTGACCCCCAACCCCATAGGCATCCCCCTATCGGACCTCTTCACCACCCTGCCAAACTCCTCCATCAACTCCTCGCTCGTCTTCATATCGTTCAACATGCCCTGCAGCTTCACCACATAGCCATGTCCACTTTCCACCTTGAGCTTGGCCATCATCCCCCTTTCGGCATCATCCGACACGCTCCTACCTTGTAACAACCTCTTGGCCAGATGCTGCTTGTAGTACCTCTCGAACGTATCCTTTTCGTGAAGGAAGCGGAAGACACTGATGGTCTTGCGCAACACCTCGTCCACCTCTGCCTCACTCTTGCCCTTGAGGCCCTTCTTGAGGTTCTCGTCGATGAAGAGCGAGATGAACTCGGGCGCGCGCTTGTTCGTGTTGATGAACGACTCAAACGCTTCGTTGATCGCCGTCTCGCACCCCGTGTCGTTGGCAAAAGCACCTTCGAGAACCGCGTCGAACTTGTACTTGAACTCCAGCACCTCTTCCACCCATCGAATCGCCGTAGCTGCCTGCGGCGTCGACGCGTCACTCTCCCTCTCCTTGGCCTTGGCCATCTTGGCAGTCGACGATTCGACGGGAGCATCGCTAGACGGCGCACCGGCGGTTTGGCTCGTCACAGCGTCGTTGATGAGCTTACCCTTGGCGGCGATATAGCTCTTGAGGCCGAGTCGGAGCTTATGTGGGCCGTCGGCGACGCGGTGGAAGAGCGTGTACATGCGGCAGAGGTCATCGGTGCGATGCTGGTCGAGCATGCTCACGAGGCCCGAGCCGGGCATGTCGATGATGGTGGCCAAATGGCGCGCAAGGAAGTGCGTCTCGAGCAGCTGCTGCAGCGGCTTGGCCGTCTCGGGCTTGAGGTACACCGACACTCTATCGGCCTCTTCATTGAGCCTTCTTGCGACATGCGCGAGGTACTTTGGCGCATCGCCCGCATCGAGCCATCGATCCGCCTCTGCCGAGTAGAACGCCGCCGAGGTCTGGAGGAACGCCGGCTCAAAGTCGATCGAGTACACCGACGGATCCTCGTCGGGCGGCGCGCCCGGCTTGTGCTGCGTGAGGTCGGCGAGCATGTCCACGTTCGACTTGACGAGCGAGCGGCTGATGGCGGATCCCTCGCGCTCGATCTGGATGTGCGTGAGCAGCGTGCTATAGAGGTAGATCTGGATCGGATACTTGGCGGAGCGGATGACCGAGTCACGGAAGATCTCGAGCCCGAGCCGGTTGATCGAGGGCACCTTGTGTAGCTCGACATAGGCGCGATCAAAGTACTTGAGCACCTCGGAGATCTTGGAGGTGCAGCTGCGATGGTCGAGCCACGTGTCGCGGATGGCGGTCATGAGGCGCTCGCCCGCCTGGATGCGCGCCACGGCATCGGCACGATCGCCCGCCTGAGTGGCAGACATGGTGGCAACAGCAGCCGCCGAAGAAGTGGTGGGGTCGTCATTCTCGACCGCCTTGGCCTTGCCCTTGGCGCTGGTGGACGGAGCGGCCGAGTCCGAGTCGGCGCGAGATTGTGATGCGGAGGTGGCGTGCGACTGGCGCAGCAGCGATTCGGGCAGGATGATGCCTGCCGACACCGAGGCGGCGCCACCGGGCGGGAAGGCGGGGATGATCTTTTCGCGGCAGAGGCGGTCGAGGTGCGCCTGGATCTGCTTCTTGACGCCGCGGTAGAGCATATCGCCCTGGTGGTGGAGCACGAGGTTGTATGCGTAGCGGTAGTGCTCCTCATAGCTGAGCTTGGAGATGTTGTGGTTCTGGATCTGGGAGATGGCGTGTGCGAGGCGCAGCCACATGTCTTCGAACGAGATATCCAGACCGGGCTTCTTGGGTGGCTTTAACTTTGTGCCACGCGTGCCGCCAGGCCTCCTCATGGAGCCTGGAGCATTCATGGTGTCGAGATGCGGGGTGATGCGGCGCGGTGCGGTGCTGAACGAGGACGGATGGGACCGCGACCTGGCCGAGTCAAGGTGTGCGGGTATGGACAAAGGTGTTGTTGAATGGTCCGCAAGAGAGCAAGGAACACGCGCGCCTGTCCAACGCCCACTCTCAAAGGCGATGCTGCACATCCGAGCGGAGAAAAAAGTGCAACTGCAGACGGCGACCTTGCTGACATCTCCACCTGCTCGCTCGAGCCTCGAAAAATGCGGCTCAGCCACGGTGGGACGCGGGCTTGTGCCTTGCCGTGCGAGTCCCGCCGTTCAGGCACGCGTGGTGGCCGGAATTTCGGATCTCGATGTCATGTCGTTGAGCTCTCAAAATCGGCGATGAGAGCTCGATTCGAGGCCAGCGAGAGAGAGAGAGAGGGGAATTTTGCACAATTTCGCGCTCGGACGGTGCGGCAAGAGCATGAAGCTGTCCCGCAGGGTGGAGCGATTGCCAATTCCAGCGAGATTTCGAGCGAGATGCAGCAGCAGCGCCAGACGAGTCTCTCTGTCCCTCTGTCTCTCCCGGCGACGCGATGGAAGTCGACTGGATCCGCAACAGCTGCAGCCAGCTGGGAAGCGAGGGAGCGAGAGTGAGAAAGAGCAGCCGGCGCGGTGCCTGTGGTCGAGCCGGCGTCAGAATCGCAATCCAGCTGCTGCTGTAAACTGTTTGGCTCGATTCAGCGCGCGGCTCCTCCGCTTTGGCTTGCCGCGACACCTCCATCACCATCCTCACACACACACACACTCTCCAACAACCTCCGATCACAATCTTCCTTCTCGGCCTCACCGACAAATCGAAGACCGCGCGCATCTCACGCTCACCACATCGCGCTGCTTCCGAGCACGCTCGCCGCCTCCCCACCGACCAGCCGCATCCAAAGCATACTGCCGCCACGCACGGCATCCTCTATCGCCCCCGACCGTCGTCAGCGCCGTTGAGCTTCAAGCTTGCACCATGGCATCCTCGCTGGATCGTCAGCAGATGCCTCCGCAGATGCCGGGCCCAAAGAGGCACTCCAACCATCCGGATCGCTACGACCATCCACCCATGATGCATCACATGCAGCAAGACCCGTATCAGAACGGTCCAGGTATGTCTATTCTGCCCGCACGTCTTCGCACCTAGCCACCGTTCTGACTCCGACCTTTCCCTTCGACCAACGCCAGGCTACCCGCCGGGCCCTTCGTATCCCTCGCGCATGGATCCGGGCCGTCCGCCAGTGGGGATGCACCATCACGGCCCGCCCTCCCCACCGCCCATGCACCGTGATCCACGCGCCGGCATGGGCCCGCCTCCCAACGCACCGCCTCCGCCGGGCATGATGGGCATGCCTCCCAACGACCGCTATGGCATGCCGCCCTACCGCCCCAGCCCCGGTCCGCATCCGCCGTCGCCATCGTGGCAGAACCAGCAGCTCTACCAGGGTCCTCCACCGCCCGGCGCCTCGTCGCTGCCACCGCACCTCCACCAGCCGGGCTACAACGCCGCGCCGCCTCAGCACCGCCATTCGCCTCACATGGCGCCGCACATGCCGC
>NW_014638909.1:0-8163 GCF_000747765.1 Moesziomyces antarcticus
AGAGAGAGAGAGAGAGAGCCTCGAGGTCGTGGCAACCAGAGAGTCTGCGTCGGAAAGCCGCGCCCCCACCATGCGCGTCCAAATGGAGCTAGAGCTTCCAAGTCCACTTCGGGAAGGGGGTTCCGTGTTGGTGATGAGTGCACTGGCCGTAGCGATAGGCAGGGTCAAAGCAAGGCGAAACAGGCAGGTGCGCATGCATTCTGCACCGCACCGCACCGCCCCGCCCGTCGCAGAACGCGACCTGTCTCTGTTTGACAGCTAAGGGACCCCCTTGCTCAAGCGCCTCCCCCCTTCCTTACTGTAGTCGCATGCCTTAAAGGAGAGGTCCCTCGTAGCTTCCCGTCCCCTCTCTCTCTCGCTCATCTCAACGGATCCCTTCTTTCCTTTCCTCTCTTCTATTCGTGATCCAACCTCTCACTCTCTCCCACACCAAAACACAGACATGCACTTTTCTACGATTCTACTCTCGGCGTCGCTGCTGATTTCGTCGGTGGTGGGTGCACCCATGGCGAGCTTTGGCGGCGCTTCCGAGGCCGAGACGATGCTCAAGCGTCAGTACGAAGCCACGCAGTGGGACAACATCATGCTGGGTCGCGACACCATGGTCGAGCTCGAAAAGCGCATCGTCTACAACCCTCACATCACCTCTCCCACCTCCAACACCGTCTGGACTGCAGGCGAGACGGTCACCGTCACATGGGACGCTTCGGATCTCCCCCAGGAAGCTGAGAACTACACCGGACACATCAAGCTCGGCTTCCTCCCCGCCAACGGCGAGGGCGGTTACAACCTCAAGTGGCAACTCGCAGAGGGATTCCTTATTCGTGATGAAGAGGCCACCATCACCCTGCCTGCTGATCTCAAGTCGAGGAACGATTATATTGTGGTGGTCATGGGCGACTCGGGCAACAAGTCGCAAAAGTTCACCATCAAGGCTAAAGGTCAGGAATCGCTCAAGGACATCATTGATGCAAAGATCGAGGCCGCTTTCGAAAAGGCCGGCATGCAATAAATTTCCCCCCTCACATCCCTCTCTCTCTTTGAATAGCGTCTCAGGCCCCCCATTCGTAGTTGGCGGGCCACGCTTTAGCATGCTCCTAATCCATCAGCATTTGCCCCATTGAAACGATAGCGTGAATATTCGAATACGATTGCCACTGGAAAGAGAGACGTTCTACACTGCGCTGTAGTCGATCTTGGACTCGTGGCGCTTGGCTTCCTGAAGCTTGCGCACCGCCTTCATAAAGTCCTCCTGGACGCAGTAGTCGCGGTCGTCGCGGATGGCAAACATGCCGGCCTCGGTGGCGACGTTGCGCAGATCGGCGCCGTTGAATCCGTCGCTGAGCTTGACGATGGCCTCGTAGTCGAGCTCCTCCTTCTTGGCCACCGGCTTGGTGTGGATCTTGAGAATCTCCAGACGCGACTGCTCGTTGGGCAGCGGGATCTCGATCTTGCGGTCGATACGTCCCGGTCGCATGAGCGCAGGGTCGAGCGTGTCGGGCCTGTTGGTGGCCATGATCACCTTGGTCTTGCCGAGGTAGTCGAATCCGTCCATCTGGTTGAGCAGCTCCATGAGCGTGCGCTGGATCTCGCGATCCGCCGACGTGCCTTCGCTGAATCGTCGTCCGCCAATCGCATCAATCTCGTCCATAAAGATGATGCACGGCTCGTGCTCCTTGGCGTACCCAAACATCTCGCGGATCAGACGCGCGCTCTCGCCGATGTACTTGTCCACAATCGCGCTCGAGACCACCTTGAGGAAGTTGGTCTCGAGCGTGCTCGCCACCGCACGCGCCAGCAGCGTCTTGCCCGTGCCCGGCGGTCCGTAGAGCAACACACCCTTGGGAGGCTTGATCCCCACGCGCATAAACAGCTCCGGATTGAGCAGTGGCAGTTCGATCACCTCGCGCAGCTCGCGGATCTGGTCCGACAGTCCACCGATGCCCGCAAAGCTCGCGGCGCCCGGATCCTCCATGCTCATGTTGTACACGAGCGGATCCACCTCGCGCGGCAGGATGCGCATGATGGTGAGTGTGGTCATGTCGAGCGACACACGCACTCCTTGCTTGAGCTTGTGCTTGGGCACGCTCGCACGGATGCCCACCACGTAGCGCGGACCGGACGAGGCTTTCACAATGTAGCGCTCCTCATCGAGCTGCTTGAGCACCTCGCCGATGATCTGCCCCACCGACTGCAGCGCCTTGATGTCGTCCTCGGTCTTGTCGTACGCCTTGTCGAGGTCCTTGAGTCCGAAGCGCAGCTTCTTGAGCCCCTCGGAGAGCTCCTCGTGCTGCTTGAGCGCCTTCTTGTACGCCTTGAGCGCCTTGTCCTTGGCCGGATCCGTGGAGAGCACGGACTCGGCAGGCGGCTGCGTCGATGTGGATGGTGTTGGATCGGCCATGGCGGTGTGTATGGCTGTGTGTGTGTGTGGATCGGTGGTATGCGGTGGTGGAGGAGCGAGGATAGAGGGGGCCAGCTGCTGCTAGAGAATCGGAAGTGGAGCAGCGGGTGACGCGCGTCGTTGATTCGGGCTTGACTAGGCCGAGAGAAGACGGCCGGAAGACGGAGAGCTTCGATCAAAAGCAACACTTCGATCGCACTCTCTCTTCTCGCACACAACGCGTCGAAATTCGAATGATTGAATTTCCAGGCAGCTGGCCAGCGAGCTTTTGGAAGCCGCCACGTCGGTCGAGAAGAGGTGCTCTGTGCGCAGACGGAACGGCACTGCACCCCAGTCAGCGTCGGGCTGCACCGCACCGCACCGCACCGCTTTGGCCCAACCGACTCAACCGACCCAACAGCACAGCACAGCAAAGCACAGCAAAAGCGAGACCGAAGTGGATCTTCGTCGAGCGCCGAGCACCGACCAGCGCAACCACCATCTCATCATCCTCATCATCCAGCCATCCCAACAACAGCTTGGCCCTCTTTTTCTTTCCTTCCATCTCGTTGTGTATATTTCTCGCCCTCGTTTACCAAGTTCAGCTCTCCTCGATACCTAGCAGCATCACCTGCGCGCATCACCGCCCCCCGGTCACCATGGCCGACAAGCCAATCAACTTCTCCGAGCATGTGCAGCTCACAAACGTCGGCATCGCTGCCGACAGCATCTCGTTCGCAAACGTGACCCTCGAATCCGAAAACTTCGTCTGCGTCCGCGAGAGCATCAACGGCACCAACTCGGTCGTCATCGTCAACCTCAACGACGTCAGCGATGTCATGCGAAGACCCATCACCGCCGACTCGGCCATCATGAACCCCGTACAAAAGATCATCGCGCTCAAGTCCGCGCGGCAGCTCCAGATCTTCAACATCGAGGCAAAGGCAAAGGTCAAGTCGCATCTCATGAACGACGACGTCTCCTTCTGGAAGTGGATCAACAACACCACCCTCGGCCTCGTCACCGAATCCGCCGTATTCCACTGGTCCATGGAGGGCGACTCCGCTCCCACCAAG
Organism: Moesziomyces antarcticus; assembly: GCF_000747765.1. Taxonomy (NCBI): domain Eukaryota; kingdom Fungi; phylum Basidiomycota; class Ustilaginomycetes; order Ustilaginales; family Ustilaginaceae; genus Moesziomyces; species Moesziomyces antarcticus. Next base: position 3,457 of record NW_014638909.1, read on the forward strand.
GTCTTCGACCGCCACGTCAGCTTGCAAGGCACCCAGATCATCAACTACCGCGCAAGTGCAGACGAAAAGTGGCTCGTCCTCGTCGGCATCTCGGGCAACACCTCGGGCGCTCCCAACGCCTTCCGCGTAAAGGGATCCATGCAGCTCTACTCGCGCGAACGCGGCGTCTCCCAACCCATCGAGGGCCACGCCGCCGCTTTCGCCGAACTCAAGTCCGACGCCGCTCCCAACCCCTTCAAGCTCTTCACCTTTGCCAACCGCACCGCCACCGGCGCAAAGCTCCACGTCGTCGAGATCGACCACCAGAACGGTCAGCCCGCCTTCACAAAGAAGGCCGTCGACGTCTTCTTCCCGCCAGAAGCGACCAACGACTTCCCGGTCGCAATGCAGGTCTCCAAGCGATACGGCATCGTCTACCTCGTCACAAAGTACGGCTTCATCCACCTCTACGACCTCGAGTCCGGCGCATGCATCTACATGAACCGCATCTCCGGCGACACCATCTTTGTCACCGCAGAGCACGAATCCACCAGCGGCATCATCGGCATCAACCGCAAGGGTCAGGTCCTCTCCGTCTCGGTAGACGAAAACACCGTCATCCCCTACATCCTCAGCACCCTCAACAACTCCGACCTCGCCTTCAAGCTCGCCTCCCGCGGCGACCTCCCCGGCGCAGACGACCTCTACCTCCAGCAGTTCCACTCGCTCTTCTCCACCGGCCAGTACGGCGAAGCCGCAAAGATCGCCGCCAACTCGCCCCGCGGCATCCTCCGCACTTCGCAGACCATCGAGCAGTTCAAGCAGGTCCCCAACCAGCCAGGCACCCTCTCCCCCATCCTCCAGTACTTTGGCATCCTCCTCGAAAAGGGCTCGCTCAACAAGTTCGAGTCCCTCGAGCTCGCCCGCCCCGTCCTCAACCAGGGCAGGAAGCACCTCCTCGAAAAGTGGCTCAAGGAGTCCAAGATCGAGTGCAGCGAGGAGCTCGGCGACATTGTCCGCCAGCACGACATGAACCTCGCCCTCAGCGTCTACCTCCGCGCCAACGTCCCCAACAAGGTCGTCGCCTGCTTTGCCGAGACCGGCCAGTTTGACAAGATCGTCCTCTACGCCAAGAAGGTCGGCTACACCCCCGACTACGCCGCCCTACTCCAGCACATCGTACGCACCAACCCCGAGAAGGGCGCCGAGTTCGCCACCAGCCTCGTCGCCGACGACGCCGGCCCGCTCGTCGACATCGAGCGCGTCACCGACATCTTTATGAGCCAGAACATGATCCAGCAGGCCACCAGCTTCCTCCTCGACGCGCTCAAGGACAACAAGCCCGAACAGGCCCACCTCCAGACGCGCCTGCTCGAGATGAACCTCGTCAACGCTCCCCAGGTCGCAGACGCCATCCTCGGCAACGACATGTTCACCCACTACGACCGTCCGCGCATCGCCAACCTCTGCGAGAAGGCCGGCCTCCTCCAGCGCGCGCTCGAGCACTACGAGGACAACGCAGACATCAAGCGCGTCGTCGTACACACCAACCTCCTCCAGCCCGACTGGCTCGTCTCCTACTTTGGCAAGCTCACCGTGGAACAGTCGCTCGAGTGCCTGCGCGAGATGCTCAAGGTCAACATCCGCCAGAACCTCCAGGTGGTCGTCCAGATCGCCACAAAGTACTCGGACCTCCTCGGCCCCGTCAAGCTCATCGAGATGTTCGAGTCCTTCAAGTCCTTCGAGGGCCTCTACTACTACCTCGGCTCCGTCGTCAACCTCTCCACCGACCCCGAGGTGCACTTCAAGTACATCCAGGCCGCCACTCGCACCGGTCAGATCCGCGAGGTCGAGCGCATCTGCCGCGAGTCCAACCACTACAACCCCGAAAAGGTCAAGAACTTCCTCAAGGAGGCCAAACTCTCGGACCAGCTGCCGCTCATCATCGTCTGCGACCGCTTCGACTTTGTCCACGACCTCGTGCTCTACCTCTACCAGAACATGCTCATCAACTTCATCGAGGTCTACGTGCAGCGCGTCAACTCGTCGCGCACCCCGCAGGTCATCGGCGGCCTGCTCGACGTCGACTGCGACGAGGGCGTCATCAAGAACCTCCTCCAGTCCGTCACCGGCCCCATCCCCGTCGACGAGCTCGTCGACGAGGTCGAGAAGCGCAACCGCCTCAAGCTCATCCTCCCCTTCCTCCAGTCCAAGGTCGAGGCCGGCTCCCAGGACCAGCCGCTCTACAACGCACTCGCCAAGATCGCCATCGACAGCAACAACAACCCCGAGGCCTTCCTCAAAGACAACAACCTCTACGACCCGCGCGTCGTCGGCAAGTACTGCGAGAAGCGCGACCCCTACCTCGCCTACATCGCCTACGCCAAGGGCTTCTGCGACGACGAGCTGATCGCCATCACCAACGACAACTCCATGTTCAAGCACCAGGCGCGCTACCTCGTCAAGCGTCGTCAGCTCGACCTCTGGGCGCAGGTGCTCACCTCGGACAACGTCCATCGCCGCCAGCTCGTCGAGCAGGTCGCCTCCACCGCCGTCCCCGAGTCCACCAACCCGGACGATGTCTCGGCCACCGTCAAGGCCTTCATGGCCGCCGACCTGCCGCACGAGCTCATCGAGCTGCTCGAAAAGATCATCCTCGAGCCGTCGGCGTTCAGCGACAACCGCAGCCTCCAGAACCTGCTGCTGCTCACCGCCGTCCGCACCGACAAGGGCAAGGTGATGAACTACATCGACCGCCTCGACGGCTACGACGTCGAGGAGATCGCCAAGATCGCCATCGACCACGGCCTCTACGAGGAGGCCTTCCGCATCTTCTCCAAGGCCGAGCAGCACGAGGACGCCATGAACGTGCTCGTCGAGCACATTGTCTCCATCGACCGCGGCCAGCAGTACGCCAACAAGCTCAACCAGCCCGCCATCTGGTCGCGCCTCGGCAAGGCGCAGCTCGACGGCCTGCGCGTCAAGGACGCCATCGACTCATACGTCAAGGCTGAAGACCCGTCCAACTACGACGAGGTCATCGAGATCGCCGAGCACGCCGGTCGCGAGGAGGAGCTCATCCGCTTCCTCCAGATGGCGCGCAAGAAGGCGCGCGAGCCCAAGATCGACACCGAGTACGCCTACTGCCTCGCCAAGGCCAACCGTCTGGGCGACATGGAGGAGTTCCTCGCCATGACCAACGTCGCCGACATCCTGAGCGTGGGCGAAAAGTGCTTCAACGACGAGCTGTACGAGGCCGCCAAGCTGCTCTTTACGAGCGTCTCCAACTACGCGCGCCTCGCCACGACGCTCGTCTACCTGGGCGACTACCAGGGCTCCGTCGACGCCGCGCGCAAGGCGGGCAACACGAGCGTGTGGAAGCAGGTGCACGCGGCGTGCCTGAGCAAGCGCGAGTTCAAGCTGTCGCAGATCGCCGGTCTGGCCATCATCCCGCACGCCGAGGAGCTGCCGGGCCTCATCCGGGCGTACGAGAACGAGGGCTTCTTTGACGAGCTGCTCAACCTGCTCGAGCAGGCGCTCGGCCTCGAGCGCGCCCACATGGGCGTCTTCACCCAGACGGGCGTGGCGCTCGCCAAGTACCGCCCCGAGCGTCTCATGGAGCACCTCAAGCTGTACTGGTCGCGCTCGAACCTGCCGCAGCTCATCAAGGTGGCCGAGCAGTGCCACCTGTGGTCGGAGCTGGTGTACCTGTACACCAAGTACGACGAGATGGACAATGCGGCGCTCGCCACCATGGAGCATGCGGCGGATGCGTGGGACCACGACCAGTTCAAGGCGGTGCTGCCCAAGGTGGCCAATGTCGAGATCTACTACCGTGCGCTGACGTTCTACCTGGAGCAGCATCCGCTGCTGCTGAACGATCTGCTTACGGTGCTGGCCAAGCGCATCGACCACGGGCGTGTGGTGCGTATGTTCAAGAAGAAGGACAACGACAATGTGCCGCTGGTGCGCAGCTACCTCATGTCGGTGCAGCACCACAACCTGGAGGCGGTCAACGATGCGTACAACGACCTGCTGATCGAGGAGGAGGACTACGAGACGCTGCGTTCGTCCATCGATGGCTTTGACAACTTTGACGCCATCTCGCTCGCGGGTCGTCTGGAGAAGCACGAGCTGCTCGAGTTCCGTCGGCTGGCGGCGCACCTGTACAAGAAGAACGAGCGCTGGGCCGAGTCGATTGCGCTGTCCAAGACGGACAAGTTGTTCCGGGATGCGATTGAGACGGCTGCGACGAGCGGATCGGAAGAGGTGGCCGAGGAGGTGCTGGGCTACTTTGTCGACATTGGCAACAAGGAGTGCTATGCCGCGACGCTGTTTGCGTGCTACGATCTGATCAGGCCGGATGTGGTGATGGAGCTGTCCTGGAGACATGGGCTGGGCGACTTTACCATGCCGTATCAGCTGCAGACGATGCGCGACCAGAACACGCGGCTGCGCCAGCTCGAGAAGGAGGTGCGCGAGCGCGCCAAAAAGGACTCGGACAAGGAGAAGCTCGAGGAGGATGCGCCGATCATTGGGCCTGGTGGGTTGGGTGCACCCAAGCTCATCACCGCCGGTGCCACGGGCCTGGGCGGCGCGGGCATGGGATACCCGAACAACCTCAATGGCGGCATGTACATGCAGCCCACCGGCATGTTCTAGCCGTCCACTCTCTCTCTCTCTCCCTCTCTCTCTCTCTCCCTCTCTCTCTCTCTCCCTCTCTCTCTC
>NW_014638910.1:0-8166 GCF_000747765.1 Moesziomyces antarcticus
AAAAAAAAATTCGCCGCACTCGGAGAATTTTGCTCTGCGACCTGCATGAAGATCTGCCGCGTTCGAAGCTCACGTCACTCTGCTTGGCCATCGAATCGTGTCTTTGGGCCATGCGCCGCGCCGTCTTGGCACGCAAAGAACGATGAGCCAAACCAAAAGATCACGCTTTGGATTCCGCACCTGCGCAGCTTTCTGGTGACTTCTTCTCCGGCGGAATCTAGCATAGACCACGAGCCCCGCCCCCGTTTCAGCAGACGTTCCATGCCGTAGTAGCATCCATTCGATTCCGCAGACGCGCCTGCAGGCAATCGGTAGACGTGCCTCAAAGTGAATCGAGCCAAGCATCGCCGACCGACGGACGGATGAACAGGTGCTTGGCTGGTTTGCGATGGACCCTGCAGGTGCAGCCGAAGAAGAAAAAAAAAACGACCGAGATTTGGCCACTGGCTTGCATCGGTCGAACTTAGCCATCCTGACATCATGCATCGGCGCTCCCGAATGCTCGCGCTCGTCCTCGATAGGCTTGGGTTTCTGACAGACCAAGATTTCGAGGGTCCTGGCGTGAGCAAAAGCACCTGGCTTGTCGCGGACGTCCGGACTGCAAGTCCCGAATGCCTGCGCGGATTGGCACGGGTTCTCGGCTGGCATCAGACCCTTGCACGCCATCCTTTGCGGATCGTCCCGCGTGGTTGACAGAACATTCGTTCAGCCAGCTTCTTGCCGTAGCGTGGTCCGGATATCAAGGGCGAGCGATGATCTCTGGACCGTCTCGTGCGGATTCAGGAGCATGCCACGTTCATACGACGCAAGCCTCGACATCGGGATGGCTCTCTGTCTGGCAACGCTACAATCGCAGACCGTGGTGGCCAGACGGAGAGCGTGTCGGCGTGAGCTCGGTGCGCAGAGTCGGAATGCCAAGCGCGAGAGCAGCTTCAAGGTGAGCACCCATGCCTCGTCGTCTGGCTTTATAATATTTAATAAGGTGGGCGAGAATTTTGGCGTTTGTTAGACCGTATCTTCGTGAACGTCACGGCCGAGAAGTGTCGGCTGCATCGCATCATGCTGCATCGAGCGGGTCCAGAGTGGCGAGGAAAATGCGGGGTAAGCTGCAGGCACCTGCAGCAGAATTGGCGAAAGCGAGGCAGCCATAGCGTAGCCACAAGACGCGTTGGGCAGCCTGGCGCGAGTGTGGCCATCCCGCACTGTCCAGCTGACGCTGCGTCTCGTCTCTCTCTCGCTCTCTCTCGCTCTCTCTCGCTTTTGGCAAGCTGCGAACGTGCCTCGATTGCGAGCCTCAGCCTCTGTCGAACGCCGCTTGGCATTTGCCGCAGCAGGCCTCGGTGCAACGTGCGCATGGATCGAAGCCCTCAGCCCTTGACCCCCTGAACTCGAGGCACGTTGGCGCGTCGCGATGGACGCGCAAAGCGATGATGGTGAGCGCCGCGCATACAAGCTTCTAATCATGATGGCGGGACGTGAAGATGCAGACAGCACTGAGGCAGTGTGCTGCACTTGGGCATGAATAGACAGCAGAGCGGGCTGCGCTGGTGGGACTCGTTGGATTTTTTTTCGCTTTTGTGGGGAAACGCAGGCGGGGCTGCAGAGCTGCATTTGGCTTTGCACTCACAGAGCGGTGCGACTGGCTGGCCACACTCGAGCTGAGGCCCCCCGCACTGGTCTAGCAAAGCAGACTCAGCAGACGCCCAATCCGCAAAGCGCTGCAACCGCGCGCAGCTCTATCTCGACCAGAGTCAGTCACTGCTGCCTATCTACACCCCAAGCTCTCACCTTCCTCGCCATCGATCTCGAATTCATCAAGCTATTGATCCAAAGAGCAACGCTGCACAACACTTGACCACTTTCTGCATCCATCCACCCATCGTTGGACAGTTCAGTGACAGCTGAAATCCAACTTCGACCTTCCTGGTGTCGAACCATCCAGACTCCCCTCCAAGCCTCGTCTTTGTTGCCCAAGATGAGTGCGCTACCGCTCGCTCGCTGTGAATCAGCGGGCGCCTCGCTCGGTTCGACGCCCAATACGCTTTCGAGCCCCGTCTCGTCCGATCCCTCCTCGGTGCCTAGCCACGCCCGTCCGGAGCTTCCAAACGAATTGCTGCGCCACATCTTTCTGTACTGCGATCCGGCCACGCTGTACACCACCGTGCGCGCGCTCAACACCTCGTGGAAGCACGCCGTGGAGAACGAGCTGATCGCCATACACTTTGCCAACAGCGACTGGCGCGTCGGTCTGCGCGTCACCCGCAAACTGCCCAGCACGCTCTCCGAGGCCGACGTCGACGAGGCGCAGCGCCAGCAGGCGGACGAGGATCTGTTCAGGCTCAACGTGCTTCAGCGCCCCGGTGCGCGCGAGCCCTTCAACGTCAACGCACAGCCGCGCACCGTCACCCACGTCATCCCGCTCGCTTTCAAGGGATACGACCCCGACAATGTATCGCTGCGCTTCGATACCGACTCCACCTGGCACTCGCTCTTCCAGGTCTCCCCGCCCGATTCGGACGATGAGCGCGAAGCCACTGCGCAGAACAACGCTGCAGCCGCCAACGATGATGATGACGACGACGACGACGACGATAGCAGCGACGACGATTCGGACGATCAAGCCGAAGCTCAGGCCGAGCAGACGCAAGTGGCCGCACCGGCAGCCGGCCGCAGAACGACGCGCCAGGAGGACTTTGGAGCCGCTGCTGCTCGAGCCAGAGCACGTGCAGAGTCGGCTCGGTTGGAGCTCGACTTTGGCCTCGTGTGGCGATTCCCCGACGACGGACAGGACGCCGACGTGTACCAGATCAAGAAGGGCGACGCCGAGTCGTGGGGTCAGCCCGATCCGGAGAATGGCTGGCTGAGTCGATTCTACTGCTCCAACTTTGACACGGTCAGTTCGGCAGCTCCTTCGAGTGCGCCATCGGGCTCGTCTTCGCCTGCGGTGCTGCAGTCTACGCCGCTGACACGCCGCGTGAGGAGCAGCCGGCTGCACTCTTCGGTGGAGCGTCGTATGCACGATGTGATCGACGACGATGAAGACGGCTTCTCGCCCGCTCAGATGATCTGGAGCGACGAGGGCCACGAGTACATGTCGCTCGACCTCTCGCTCGGCATGGAGTTCTTCGTGCGACGCTCGGCACGGGCTAACCAGCTCGTGCGTAGGCTCGAGCAGGCGGCGGCGGCTGCCGAGGCGCGCGACGTCGTGGCCCAGCTCACCCGCAAGCTCAAAAAGGGCAAGAAGGCCAAGAGGTCGGCGCTGTCGAGCCTCAATCCTTCGGCGGCTGCGTCGGTGGCGGCGTCGGGCTATGCCACACCGCTCGAGGTGGCCAGTCCGCCCCCATCGCGCATGACGGCCTCCAATGATCCAAGACGACGCGCCATGCAGAATGCGCTCGGAAAGGAGGTGCAGCGTAGCACGTCCATGACCAGGGCGGCAAGTGGAAGCTCGCCGTTAAAGGGCAAAGAGGTGGCGCGAGGCGACGAGGCTGCTGAGGAGGAAGAGGATGGAAGCCGCACGCCAGACCAGCCGGCATCTGCACCGGGCTTCTTGGCACCCTCGATGATGGTGTCGCGCTACAACTCGGTCGCACCCTCGAGGCAGGGTGGTGGCAGTGTGGGTACGGGCTCGTCGTATGGGACCAAGTCGCGAGGCGCTGGATCGGGCAGCCGCGCTGGCGGTAGCAGTGCACCTCGCGCCACGTTCCAAGCAAAGCTGCTGCGTGCCGAGCGCATGCCGTCGAGGCCGTCCACGCCACCACCGCCGGGCGAGGAGGAGTCGTCCGACTCGGCCACCGCCAACACTACGCCGTCCGATCGCGCCGGATGGACGGGTGGAGACAAGTTTGGTCGCGGCGCATACAGGCTCGCGCACGAGTGGTCCGAGGAACTCGAGTCGGACAAGTTCCAAGACGCCCTGTCCAACAGCGGCGTCACCACCCCCGTCACCTGGACGTGGTCCAGGTAGTCCCCAAGTTGCCGGCGACATCGCTCATGTAGATCTCGGAAAAGTGGCACTGCTTGCTGCTTGGTTTCATGTACACACATCGTCTCTTGTATACAGAATAAAGCTCAATATTTCTCGGCGACTCACGTTCTACCGGTCAAGTGTGTCTGTGAGGCGAAATGATGGGTAAATTGAAGCTCGGATGATGGAAGGGAGAGGGAGAATGACCGGCGAGGGAAGATGTCATGAGCCGGCGGCAAGGGCGAGAGAGTGGCAGTGTGGCAGTAGGCGAGTCGATCACGTCTGTCGAGGCATTGGAGCGGTGGAGCGGCTGGGGCCAATGCGCGGTGACAGCACGGCGAGAGGCGAGGGCGATGACGACAGGGCAGTGCAGCGATAACAACGCGCTGAGCCCGAGGAGAGTCCAAAAAAGACACGCTCGGCTGCCAGCACACGCAGACTCGAAACCACAAACTTGGCCCGAGCCGAAATCGATTCTTTTGGGCAACAGAGACTGAGCGCTTGTGCCGCGCGAGAGAAGGGCGGAGAGCAACACCTTGCGTAGTCCCGCACGGCCTTGCAGTCCAGCAAGCGGCAGAGAGGATGTGTGGAGCGCAAATCGTCGATGGCCCACACACACAGCCAAATCTGCATAGACGCCATCTCCATCTTCTCACCCCGCCACCATTCTTTTACACCACAACCACAATCCACTCAGTGAGTAGCATCTCCATCCCTATCTAAAGACGCTGTGAGGGCGAGACTAACCGTATCGACTTTGGTTTGGTTATGCAGACGTAACGCAATCATGGCTGACCAGCTGACCGAGGACCAGATCGCCGAGTTCAAGGAGGCCTTTTCGCTGTTCGACAAGGACGGCGATGGCACGATCACGACCAAGGAGCTTGGTACGGTGATGCGCTCGCTGGGGCAGAATCCGACCGAGGCGGAGCTGCAGGACATGGTGAACGAAGTCGACGCCGACGGCAACGGTACCATCGACTTTCCCGAATTCCTCACCATGATGGCGCGCAAGATGAAGGACACCGACTCGGAAGAAGAGATCAAGGAGGCCTTCAAGGTGTTCGACAAGGACGGCAACGGATTCATCAGCGCAGCTGAACTCCGACACGTGTACGTTCTAAACCGCCTCCCTCTAAACTAAAGGAAGGATGTTGCTGACATTGGTTTTTTGCGAGCAGGATGACCAACTTGGGCGAGAAGCTTTCGGACAACGAGGTGGACGAGATGATCCGTGAGGCAGACGTCGACGGTGACGGCCAGATCAACTACGAGGAGTTTGTCAACGTGCGTTCTTACCCCCCACTTTGCCAACGTGGATGCGATAGCTGATCATCCTTGCTTCTTTTTTTTTTGACAACAGATGATGCTGAGCAAGTAGACACTGCGCGAAAACCCCACATCGCACCGTTGTATCTGTGCGCGTCTGGCTCAGTCCGCACAACGAAAAAGAAAGATATGACTCTATGCCCGCCGCGCTTTCAGCAGGTTCTGTGCGCATGTCAAAGCATGGAGTGAGGGATTGGTAAAAGTACACATTGTTGCGACGTATGATTGGCGCGGATCTAAAGTGGGTGCGGTGGGGATGGTGTGGGACGATACAGATACAAACAGCTCGATGCTACAGGGGGATGAGGATGTGATTAGGGTTCGGTGTTTGTGGCTAGGCGGAGAGTGAGCTCGTAGATGCTGAACATGACCACAGCGTTGGGCACGACACGCAGCAGATGTGCGCTGAGACCGCCGTAGAGTGCAGCGAGCCCTTCTTCTCTGTAAACCAACTTGACGGTCTGTACAAGGCCGGTGTACTTTGGTCGCTGGCCAGGTTCGGCCTGCTGTCGCAATCGCGTGCGCACCACTTCGTGAGGATAGGTGATGAGGCTCGCCACGAGCTTGGCTACACCTGCCGCCCCGACCATGCTCGACAGCTTGGCACCCATACCCTCCTTTGCGGCGGTGTCGGTGTTGGATGTGCCCATCTTTTTGAGGCGCTCGTACAGCACCCACTGGATCGTCCCTTCCGCAACACCGAGGTAGCTGGCACTCATACCCTTGTACAAGCCCTTGAGACCCTCGTTGCGCACAATGTGCAGCGTCATCTGCATCGAGTTCATGCTCGACCCACTAGACGCCTTGGCTGCATGAAAGAAGGCCGGCTCGCCAAACGCGCCCAGCGCCTTCTTGCTGTGCACGGCGGAGAAGGTGGAGAAGCGTGCGACGCCTGCACCTGCCGCACGTGCTGGTGCGACCTTGTGTGGTGCTGCCTGAGTTGTTGATGAGGAGGAGGCCTTGTCGTTGCGACGCGAATCGAGCTGTAGGCGCGTCTTGACGACCCAGATGGGGTTGGTGGCGGTGGCCGTGACGACACCTGCCAATGCTGCGGCGGAGAGGTGGACGAGCGAGGTCTCGTTGCCGCCGTTGAAGCGCTCGGCGATGAGCGTCTTGCCGTTGCCGTACGTGTAAAAGTTGATGGAGCGCGCGGGGATGACGCCGACGAGCGTGGGGCCAAGCCCGCGAAACAGCGCACGTGGACCTTCGGTGGTGCTGATCTCCTTGAGCAGCTGTCCCGTCTCTACAAAGTGGTACGCCAGCGTACGCAGGTTCTGAAGCACGCCGGCGGATTGCGTCGATATTGGCTGCTTCTGCGCCGAGCGTTGTCGATACAGGTCGGACTGGAGGCGTGTTTTGACGACGTCGAGCGGCGAAGTGATGATAGCCCCGCACATGCCGCCTGCTCCACCGGCGACAAAGTGGAGCCACCCCTTGGGCTGCACCACCTTTTTCGGCCGTGGTGGCTCGGCCGATGCGGATGTGGATGCGAAGGAGGAGGAGGAGGAAGCAGCGCCCAGGTCGACTTGTGCGCCCGCATCGCCGCTGTTGGCGAGACGCTGAAGCTGGGGCGTGGAGAGAGTGTGTGAGGAGCGCGCCTGCGCCGAGGGAAGGATGGGCGCCACGGTTCCTGTTTCTCCCTCGCCCGGGGTGGCGGTAGCTGGGTATGGCATGGGTGCGGTGCGGATGTGGCGGCTAGTGCGCTCGCCTCGAGTGTCACCGTGTTGGGCGGTGCGATGGTGCTTGTTGACGGCTGCTGGTGACGAGAGATGTCGAGGAGGTGATGAAGTGTGTCGAGGTGGGTGGAAGGGGTTCCGGCAGGAAAAAGAAGAAAAAAATCCCGCTGCAAAGGTGCGAAGGTGCGCAGCTGCACCGCGTTCTGCAGTTGCATTTCTTTTCCTTTCCAACCCAATTCGGCCCATTTTTTTTGGCCATTCCTGCGGGCGCGGCGCAGAGTTGGCTGCCGCAATTAGACGTGGAGGTTGAGCTCAGCTCGTGGGGCCAGTCATGATTACCAAGCAGCTCTTTACTATGGGTCGGCAATCTCTCAGCTCGCCTGGGTGTGCTGAGTCTGGACCGCCAGCCGGACTGGATTGTTTGGGTCGGCGGTGGCGGGTCTCGCTTGGATAGGCTGGGTCAGGCGAGCTGTGCTGTCTGACGCTGGCTCACTTGGAGGCAACCAGGACCACATGGAGAGAGAGCATGATTGGGGGTGGAGATGGAGGACCCCTGATTGTGGGTGGCAGTGAGATGTCGAGATGTCGAGATGCCGCACCGACAGCCGAGTCTAGGCGGTTGCAGTCGCAGGGGAAGCAGCGCTACGTATTCGGGCAGCAGCGTGCAGCGGGACCGCCTCTTTTCGCTGAAGCTGGCTACAGTAATGTTAGCACGCGCTCCTTCTCCGCCCAACCAAACCCCCTGACCCCTTTTTTTCCGGTGGTTCATCGTCCACAGCCACCGCTGCAACACGCCCTATTCTCGTTGCACATTGGACGCGTCGAGATAGAGAGAGAGAGAGCCGGCTACGGCCATGTCGGCCTTTCCGGGAAGAGCGTAGGGCAGCGCGGCGGAGATGCAGGGCTGAGGCATGCCAACGCAGTTGCACTGTTAAGCTTGGATCAGGCTGTGCTGCGACCGTGCGTTGGGAGAGCCTCGCGATCTTTGCAGCGGGGCGCGTGCTTTTGAGAGCTGCTTTTTGGGCACAGCGGGCACTCGCGGGCCGATCGAAAATGGCCCAAAAATGCACAACCGCTCGCTGCTCTGGGTGTGTCAGTTTCGAATGGCCAAAATCGAGCCATTTTCGAGGCGACTCCGACCGACCCGACTTGGCGTAGGCGCGCGGTGAGTGTGTGAGAGAGAGAGAGAGAGAG
>NW_014638911.1:0-8186 GCF_000747765.1 Moesziomyces antarcticus
TGTGTGTGTGTGTGGGTCTGCCGGTCGCATCCGTCGATTCCGTCGATTTTGGTTGGATGTTTTTTTTCCTCTTGGACGCAGATACGTGCAGCAGAGCCGCGATGCGCACAGAGAAAGAGCAGCGCGGGGGGAAAAGCGAGGGCCCGAGCGCAGCGCCGCTCTGCTTTCCCATCTGCTTTCCCATCGTTTGAAGCCTCGGTCGTCCCGCGACGGCGTCCCCATCGATCTCGCCGCGTCTGTGTGAACGTTTTCTTCTCGCCGCGGCTGCTCCGATGCTCAGCTGCTTCGTTGCTGCTCGGCTGCTCGGCTGCTCTGCTGCCCGCCAATCCTTCCTGGCCGGAAGCGCTGCCAACGTCGATCCGATGCTGCTTTGCGCCGCCTGGGCCAGCCACGAATTCGCCGTTGAGTCAGCGTAATGAGCCCCTGCTTGGTGACGATGCTGCTGATGATGGCAGATGGCAGATGGCAGTGCCATGCAGCGTTGACCGGCCATGATCGTGAGGGTGCTCGTGTGTGGATTGCCAAGCAAGCAACGCGAGGCAGCCACAGACCCTGGTGTGCGGAAAAGGGCTCGCTCGCTTGGGCGATGGCTGTAGCGCGCGGATCTCTTTGTCCAACGAAAGCGAGAAAGCGAGAAAGCGAGGAAGCGAGAAAGCGAGCCAGGCCCTCCGCGCCCATCGGTGGCTGGCAGTCGGTGCATACTACTGCCTCCGGCGCGCTCGGATCGGCCTTGTCATCTTTCTTCCACCACCCGCTTCTCTTGATCTTCCTCCCCCCTTTTCCTTTGTCTTTCCCCCTTCCTGAGCCCTTGTTCCTCGAGTCCCTTTTTTCTTCTTACGCTCACCGTGCATCCAGGCGTGCGCAGTCATGGCGTCGCATCTGCGCAAGGTGTTTGGCTCCGGCCGCACAAAGTCGTCGGCCAGCCACGGACGCGGCGCTTCCGAAGGCGACCCTCCCAGCTCCACCCCCAGCTCGCCCGCTGCTTCGCTGGGCAAGGCCGCCTCGAGGGCGTTCGGACGCTCCGACCGAGGCGCCTCGCCCAGTCCTGCACCCTCCTCGCCCGCTCCCGCCTCGTCGTCGGCGCTGCCGCCCACCACTCCTTCCAAGAGCTCCACCACCACCACCACCGCCGCCACTCCCAACACGCAGTCGGCTATCCCGTCGCCCTCGCCGCGCACTGCCTCCAAGCCTTCCACGCCCACGGCCCAGTCGCAGCTGCCTCCTCCTCCCACGCCCGCCAAGAGCGACAACACGGACGCGGCCACCCCGACGCAGCCCCAGTCCTCGGCAGCCACGCCCACCGCTGAGAAGGCCACGCCCGTAGACGCTTCTCCTGCTGCTCCTGCTGCTTCTGCCCAGGCCGCTGCCACTCCCGCTGCCGCTGCCGAGACTACACCCAAGATGGAGACCTCCAAGCCGCTCACCATCAACATCCCAGCCGCAAACCAGCAGGAACCCGCGCAGCCCGCCGCCGAGCTCCCCAAGAAGCAGCTCAAGTCCGAAAACCGCGCCGCCACCAACGGCAGCACCAACACCAACATCGAGACCAACGGTGTCGGCCCCACCGACCGCGACGACCTCACCCCCGTCGGCGGCCTCAACAACAAGTCCTCCTTCCACTCGCGCACCACCGCCGACCAGTTCCGTGCCGAGTATCACCCGGACAACGCCTCCAAGTACGCAAACCCCAAACACTACTCGGCTCGGCCCGAGACCTACCACCGGAAGTCGTTCAGCGCCGCTCCCTCGTCCATGGGTGAGGCCACCCCGGCCGGATCGCGTCGCCCCTCTGGCAGCGAGCACGACATCGGTCACGGCCGTGGCCCCACCGCCAACCTCAACCACGCCGTCGACGCGCGCCACGGCCACAGCCACAGTGGCCACCACCACGGCCACCACTGGGTCTCGGCCGAGGACAAGCGTCTGCAGGAGGATGCCGACAAGAAGCGCCACTGGAAGCGTTGGGGCCCCTACCTCAGCGAGCGCCAGTGGGGCACCGTCCGCGAGGACTACTCGGCCAACGGCGACGCCTGGTCCCACTTCCCGCACGAGTCCGCCCGCAGCCGCACCTACCGATGGGGCGAGGACGGCCTGGCGGGTCTCTCGGACAACCACTGCCGCATGGGCCTCAGCCTCGCGCTCTGGAACGGCAAGGACCGCATGCTCAAGGAGCGCCTCTTTGGTCTCGCCAACAACGAGGGCAACCACGGCGAGGACGTCAAGGAGCTCTACTGGTACCTCGACAGCACCCCCACCCACAGCTACATGAAGATGCTCTACAAGTATCCGCAGGAGTCGTACCCGTACGAGCTCTTTGTGCGCGAGTCGCGCAACCGCAGCCGCGACGTCGCCGAGTTCGAGGTCACCGACACCGACCTCTTTGACGAGGACAAGTACTGGGACGTCTTTGTCGAGTACGCCAAGGACGAGGACGAGGAGAACGCCATCTCGATCCGCATCAGCGCCTACAACCGCGGCCCCGAGCCCGCCGACCTCCACATCCTGCCCCAGCTCCTCTTCCGCAACTACTGGTTCTGGCCCAAGGAGGAGCCTGCCAAGCCCCAGATGAAGCAGACCGGCGACTACGTCATCCAGGCGGACCATCCGGAGCTCGGTCGCTACCACCTCTACTGCTCCACCAGTCCGGCGCCCAGCGCTCCGCCCGCCAAGCGCGGCCAGGCGCCCGAGCCCATCTCGGACGAAGAGGTGGTGCCCGAGCTCCTCTTCACCGAGAACGAGACCAACTTTGAGCGTCTCTACAACGGCAACAACCGCAACGTCTACGCCAAGGACGCCTTCCACGACCACATTGTCCCCGCCCACCGCATGGAGAAGGACCGACCCAAGGCGATCGAGCGCACGCGCAAGATCAAGAAGACCGTGGTGCGCCAGGAGCGCCGCCCCATCCCTCGCGACGAGGCTGCCAAGACCGACGCTGCGCCCAAGGCCGACGGCGCCTCGGCCGATGCTCAGCCCGAGGCTGCCGCCGCCGAGGACCAGTTTGGCTCCACCGGCCCCACGAGCGAGCAGGAGTACGAGGTGGTGGACATCGAGGAGGAGGTCGAGGAGGAGGAGACCTACTTTGAAGACCCCGACGAGTCGACGCCACCGCGCGACTACGTCAACCCGCAGAAGAAGGGTACCAAGGCGGGCGCGCACTACGTCTTCCGCCAGGTGCCGCCGTTTGGCGGCTGCGCCGTGGTGCGCATGAAGCTCACGCCTCGAACGCCGTCGGAGGATGCGGCGATCGACGACGACGAGCAGTTTGACAACACGGTCGAGTCGCGCCGCTCCGAGGCCGACGAGTTCTACGCCAAGCTCATCAGCGGGCCCATGTCGGACGACATGAAGAACGTCATGCGCCAGGCGCTCGCCGGCATGCTGTGGAACAAGCAGTTCTACATGTTCATCCAGCCCGAGTGGCTGCGCGGCGACCCGGGCCAGCCGGCACCGCCGCCGGAGCGCAAGCGCATCCGCAACCACGACTGGCGCCATCTGCACATGGAGGACATCCTCTCGATGCCCGACAAGTGGGAGTATCCGTTCAGCGCCGTGTGGGACAGCGCCTTCCACTGCATCCCGCTCGCCATGGTCGACCCGGCGTTTGCCAAGAAG
This sequence comes from Moesziomyces antarcticus, assembly GCF_000747765.1. NCBI lineage: Eukaryota > Fungi > Basidiomycota > Ustilaginomycetes > Ustilaginales > Ustilaginaceae > Moesziomyces > Moesziomyces antarcticus. Next base: position 3,616 of record NW_014638911.1, read on the forward strand.
CAGCTCGACCTCTTCACGCGCGAATGGTACATGAAGCCCGACGGCGCGCTGCCGGCGTACGAGTGGAACTTTTCGGACGTCAATCCGCCCGTGCATGCGTGGGCGACGTTCCGCGTGTTCAAGATCGAGCGCAAGATGTTTGGGCGCGAGGACCTCGACTTTTTGGAGCGCGTCTTCCAGAAGCTGCTCATCAACTTTACCTGGTGGGTCAACCGCAAGGACTCGAGCGGCTCCAACGTGTTTGAGGGCGGCTTCCTCGGCCTCGACAACATCGGACCCTTCAACCGCTCCGAGCCGCTGCCCACGGGCGGCACGCTGCGCCAGGCCGACGGCACGGCGTGGATGGCGTTCTATGCGCTCAACATGCTCAACATGGCGCTCGAGCTGGCCAAGCACAATCCGACGTACGAGGACATTGCGTCCAAGTTCTTTGAGCACTTTATCTTCATCTCGGACGCCATGTCGTTCCATCAGGCCGACGACGAGGAGGGCATCAGCCTGTGGTCGGACAAGGACGGCTTCTATTACGATGCCATCCAGTGGGGCCCCGGCCACAGCCAGGTGATCCCGGTCAAGAGTCTGGTGGGTCTGATCCCGCTGTATGCGACGCTGACGATCGAGCCGTCGGCGCTGAAGCGGTTCCCGAGCTTTGCGAAGCGCATGCAGTGGTTCCTGGACAACCGGCCCGAGATGGCGGACCGCAACATTGCCAACATGCAGGTGGGCGGACGCGGCGACCGACGACTGCTGTCGATGGTGAGCCGCGAGCGGCTGGAGCTCATCCTCAAGCGCATGCTGGACGAGAACGAGTTCCTGTCGCCGCACGGCGTGCGCTCGCTCAGCAAGGACCACCAGAAGAATCCCTTCCACGTCAACGTCGGCGGCGAGGAGTTTGGCGTGGGCTACTGGCCCGGCGACTCGCACAGCCCCATGTTTGGCGGCAACTCCAACTGGCGCGGTCCGATCTGGATCTGCGTCAACTTCCTGCTCATCGAGTCGCTCCAGCGCTTCTACCAGTACTACGGCGACAGCTTCAAGGTGGAGTGTCCGACGGGCAGCGGCGACTACATGCATCTGGGCCACGTGGCCGAGGAGCTGTCGCACCGTCTGCTCGGCATCTTCCTGCGCGACGACCAGGGCCGCAGGGCCAACAACGGCGGCATCCCCATGCTCGACTATGCGCCCGAGTTCCGCGACCTGGTGCACTTTTACGAGTTCTTCCACGGCGACACGGGTAAAGGGCTGGGTGCCTCGCACCAGTGTGGCTGGACGGGTCTTATTGCGTATACGATCTACTCGACCGGAGCGAGCTATGGACTGGCACAGACGCCGCGCACGCCCAAGTCGACCGCCGCACACTACTTTGACGAGCACCTCACCGAGGACGGACGCTCCGAGGCCGGCAGTGTGCCGTACTCGAACGCCTACTCGCGCCCGCCTTCGCCCGACGAGCTCTGAGAGCGAGGCGTCCACACTCTTGTAAATCTTTTTCGTTCTTGGCAATTTGGATGGCTGTTGTTTCTGGCATCGTTTGTGTGGGTGAGTTTAGTGACGCCGACGGCGGTGATGTGAGGAGGAGGAGGAGGAGGAGGAGGAGGGGGTGGGTGGGGAAGCGGGACGCTTGGAGGAGCGAGAGTCTATCACTTGGTAGTCTTCCAGACGGTCGGCTTGCGGTTGGAGTGGTTTGCCTCCGGCATCGAGACGGTGTGCACGCCAGTCATCGTCGTCGCCGCTGGAACCGTACTCGCCCGCGCCCTCGTCGTCGTCGTCGTCCGCAACAAGCTGCTTGTCGGGCGCCGCGTGCGGTTGACGCGAGGGCTTGGAGCGAAGGCGCGATTGAAACTCGACGAGGGCGGCGTAGGAATCGGCTTTGCGCGACGCCGAGGCGTACTTTGCGCGTTCCTGCGCCAGGATCGAGCCGCGCGACGACGAGCTCTTGCCCGATTCCGCCACGTGGCGATGCGATGGCAAAGCGCTTGCCTCGACGCTTTCCGCAGGTGCCGACCGTGGTTGCAGGTCGTGTGAAGAAGAAGTGCCATTTGATGCTGAAGCCGACTGCGATTTGGAGGATGACTTCGATTTGGAGGTTGGCGGTTTGGCCAGCTTGGAATCGGCAAGAAGGTCATGCGAGCTTTTGGGGCCTTTCAAAGGCTGCTCGGCGTCCTCTTCGTCTCCAAACGACAGCAGCGCCGTGTTCTTCTTCTTCTTCTTGGTCTTGCTTGGCGCTTGGTCTGTTTTGTTCATCTGTTCTTGCTGCTTGCGCTGCGCTTTGGTCGTGCGCGGTCGCAGATCGTCAAACGGGTTCTCGACCACACGCACCTCGATGAGCTTGGGCGGATAGCGCGGCCTGTCTGGCTGTTGTGCATCCATCTCGCCCACCTGCGCCAGCTCGACGAGGTTGTAGATGGTATTCCCCACCACTCTGCCCATGAGCGTATGTTTGCCCTGGAGCTCCGGGGTTGCATCGAGGGTGAGGAAGAACTGGCTCTCGTTGGCGCGGTCGGTGGCAGCCATGGCGAGGAGACCGCGGCGGTTGAAGCGCAGCCGAGAGTGCGGCTCGATGGGAAACGGCTCGCCGTAGATGCTCTCGCCATGGTCGCCTGTGCCGGACGGGTCGCCGGATTGGATGATGAAGCCAGGGATGAGACGGTGGAAGATCTGGTGGTCGTAGAAGCCCTCGAGTGCGAGAGTTAGCAGGTTGCGACAGGCGCGTGGCGTCTCGCGCGCAAAGAGCTCGATGTCGATAACTCCTTTGGAGGTGACCAGCTCGATGCGCCCCGAGGTCGGGGGCTCGGTGACGTATTGAGATGTCATGAGCGTCCCAACCGATGAAGTTGCTCGAGCAAGTGGGATGGAGGGGGTGGGGAAGAGCGTTTTGACATATCGCTTCAGCCTCCACTTTTACGCGGAATCTGCAAGACAACAACACTCAGCAAAAGGCGCTTCGGTCAGCACCACCATCACATTCTGGCAAGATGGAGGTGCACACGGCATCGAATGGCGAGTGCCACGAGTGGCTCGACTCGCTCTCGGCGCCGAATGCAGCGTGCATTCGGCGGCTCATCGCCACGCCTGCTGCGCCGAGCTTCCAGCATGTGCCCACGCGCAAGCAAGCAGCAGTGGCGGCGCTGCTGTACCAAGAGGCCTCGAGTGGCGAGTTGCGCGTCATCATGACCACGCGTGCACTCCATCTGCGCTCGCATCCGGGCCAAGCGTCTCTACCCGGTGGAAAAGTGGACTCGTCCGATGCGGATGTGGTGGTGACGGCGCTGCGCGAGTCGGTGGAAGAGATTGCGCTCCCCTCGCGCTCGGCGATGCACGTGCACACGGGCTACCCGTTCCTGAGCAAGCTCGGCCTGCTGGTTCATCCAGTCGTCTTCCTCGTGCGCAATCCCACCAAGGTGCTCAAGGGCCTCAGAGCGTCTCCGGATGAAGTGTCGGATATCTGGTCCACGCCGCTACGGGCTTTTCTGTCGTCGACCGCGCTAGAGGGGATGGAGCTATCGGACCCACGCAGTGTGGACAAACACCGCCCACCACAGGAGGCATTCAGGACGTATACGGATGTGCCCTGGTTGGGCGCCGTGTACAGGCTGCATAGGTTCAGGAGCTCGCATCAGCTGGTCAAGGGTCTGACGGCCGACGTGCTCATCAGTGTGGCGCACACGGCGTACGGCGTAGAACCGAGGTACGCCATCAGGGCCGAGGGGCAGATGAGCTGGGAAAGCATGGTCGAGATGGTCGTCAAGCGGTACATGGGCCCCCAGCGTGCCGAACAGAGGTGGGGCGACGGAGAGTCGGGCGATGCCCAGGGAAGCTCCGAGGCCTTCGAAACACATATTGGCCACGACGACCTCGTCGACACCTAACTCGCATAGACACTCTGAATGCGTAAAACATGTGCGTGGGATTTGCCAACCAAGAAACAAACAGACGAAACGGGGATATACACGATGCGGCGCAATCAAGCTGTGGCCTTGGACTTGCGCTTGGGTTGCGGCTTGTCGTCGGCATAGCCTGGGAAGTCGTAGTCGATCCCCATGTCCTTGAGCTTTGTTCTTCGCTGCTCCTGTCTTGCCAACACCCTCTCCGAGGTCCTCCTGTGTTGCTCGTCGGTCTTTTCGCGCGACCTCACCACGCGTTCGATCCTATCTGTGGGGACGCGCTTGAACTTTCGGTTGGCACCGACCCAGAGCTCGGGATGCACCTTGTCCTTGGGCACGCTCTTGACCTGGAGGAGCCTGCCGTCGATGAGGTAGTTGTGCATGGTCTCCTGCACGATCTGGCCCACGTCGCGGTCGGCAAACTCGACAAAGGCGTAGTGCTTGGAGGCGCCCGTCTTCTTGTTGCGCGAGACGCGCACGCGCGTCACGTCGCCGAACTGCGTAAAGTACGCCTTGATCTGCTTCTCGAAGAATCCCTTGGGCAGGCGGCCGATGTAGAGCACGCCCGGTGTGGTGCTGGCGTTGGACTTGGTGCGTCGCAGCTTGTCCAGGCGCGCCTTGACCACCGCATCGTCCTTCGAGTTGGGCAGCTTGAGCGACGCCATTGCGCGCGGCGCAGACGTGAGT
>NW_014638912.1:0-8277 GCF_000747765.1 Moesziomyces antarcticus
GAAAAAGATTGTAGTGCTATCGACCACAATCAAGCCCTTGAAGGGGAGGGAGAGTGTTTGTGTGAATGGAGAAGGGGGAAGGGAAAGGGGGGGGGGTTCGGTTTCAAACTCCGGTGCTCGCCAGCCGGCGCGCGTGCATGTCGTGCCGGCGGTGTTTCGTCCGATGCAACTCAGCACGAGCGCTTTTCCTTTTTGCCGAACCATCTGACCCTCCTCCTCGGGTTCCGGTGAAGCTTTGCGTGTTCGGATCAATGTGCGCCGAGCCCGTAATCGCCAGTCTTCTTGTTAGGGTGTTTTTCTTTCCCGCGATCCAAGCCTTTGCGCTTGGGGGGAGCTCTGATGCCGTTGGAAAGTGGGTCGGTTTTGACGGGGCACCGAATCGGAGCCCTTCCATACCTCGGTGTTTGGGAGCGCGCCGAGAAGATAGCCGGCAGCAACGCTTGCGCGCGCGTTCTTCAACACCTGTCGTCGGGAATCAGTGCGGATGTGTGGGGTGTGGGGCGCATTATCTGTGCCGGCCCAGATGAAGCCAAGCAAACAGCCGCTTCATCTCGCAGACTTGGGGATATGAAACCGTGGTGGGAGGCAACGGTCGACGATGGCGAAATCGGCCCCGATCCGGAGATTTAGCGCCTTAACATTTTTTGGTTGGAGCTCGCGTGTCGCCGTGCGTGTCCTCGCCGACTTGGCAACCTGACTCATCCTCACCGCTACCCGTCAGTCAGCGCGACCTACGCCGCGTAGCAGCGATGATTCATATTCATGTCTGTGCGCCACCCGCCGCGACCAGCTTGACTCATCCGTCCAAGCTTGGACTTTTGCCACTCGAGCTCAAGCGGATGCAATGGCTGAGCAAGGATATAAAGGACGTTCCTTGACCCGGCTTTGTTTGCTTCGCTCTATCATCAGTGCACGAAAATGTCGGGACCTACACAGGGATATCCAAAGAGTCAGGCCAGCGTTCCACCCAAGGTGAGCCCCAAAGCCCCCGCTGTGGTCGTAGCTCATATCTTGACTGGGCGATCTTTGTAGCCGACGGGCCACGATGAACGTCCGATCTGGAGCCGCATGGCCAATACGACCAAGCGCTTCATGAAGCGCGATCCCCAACTCGCACCTCTTGCCGTATTGTAAGTCCGCCCAGTCCTCCAACCAACTGAACGCCGTGCTGATGGGTTTCGATAACGATTTGGTAGCAGTAAGTTCTTTGCAACCACGGTGAGGTCTTGCATCGGATACTAATCGCATGTTGCTCGGGCGATGGTAGCACTCGGAACCGTCGGAGTGTTTCTGTACTTCCACCAGTTGAAAGCGCGAGACACTCCGGTGGGCAAACCTTTGCATGCGCCGGTTAAGCCCAACACCCACGGCGTGCCTTCAACCCAGCCAAGCGCTCGACAGGGAGCTTACCATGCCGAACCACACTCGCCACGCGGACTCGCTCCGTGGGTGTTGCCGCATCTGAGCGAGCAGGAAAAGGCCGAGCTGGAAAGCGTGCCCGAGCCTCGTCACGTCGGCGCGTTTGGAAAGACCATGAAGCAAGCGGCGGTGCTCGATCAGAAGAGGCACCAGGAGTCTGTCGATGCAGCGCGAGACGAGGCGCACAACGAGGTGCCCGTGCGCAACCAGTCGACTTGAAACGGCGCCCCTCACGCTGCGCATCCCATCACACTTGTAACTCGCTTGCAGCTCGCAGTTTGACGTACGAATGGCACTTGATCATGGCTCGATAGCGTGGGCTGGAGGTGCGTCGCCACGGCGGAAGTGGAAAGCGGCTGTTCGAGCCAGGTCGTTATTCGTGCTTCCACGGCCAGTCTTGGGTAGGCTGGAGTCTTGAAGCACGCCTCGACTCTGCACTGGCTGTGTGCTGGCAAAGATGCTCGTCGGTCTCTTTTCCACCGCTCGCTTAACTGCTCCATCCGTCTCTGCTACCCGCGCACCCAACGATGGCACAGCCCCTTTCCAGCTGGTCTGATCAAAGTAGTGACTTCCATGCACGCCCAATCCTAGCGTCAGCACTGCAACCGACAGCGACATTGCCAGTGGGTTGCGCGGCAACTGCCTTGCGACAGGAACAGTTTTGAAGAGCAGATACGTGAGCGACCACGCTGTGACTACGCCGCTGCCATTGAGATGGTCGCCCTGGTCGATCATGTATCCTCCCGTGCCGAACGCTGCTGCGAAGAAGGCGAGCTGCCAGAAGGGCGGCAGCGTGCGCACGGGTGCATGGCTCGCTGCGCTGCGATTCGACTGCACATTCGCAACAAGACGCGCAACGAGCGACGACGAGCCACGAGAGGCGGCGGCTTCCGAAGCGCGGGCGACTTGCTGTTGATGCTGCTGTTTCGCCGCGGCTTCGGCGGCGGCTTGGGCGGGAGAGGCAAAGCCGAACGGTGTCGAGAGCGCAAACAGCGCCGAGAGGGCGTATGAGGGTGTGCTGGTGGATGCGTACGATCCGAGCACGCGCACGTTGCTCTGCAGCCACCCGTCGTTGGCTGAGGCGAGAGACATTGTAGAAGCCATGTGGATCTTGAAGAAGGGAGGTCGGGGAGCGGTCCGACAAAAATGGGTCGGCGGTTGACGTGCATGTGGAGTCCGACTTCCGAGTCGAATTTAAATTGAGTGTTAGAGCTGCAATTCCATCGTGTTGATCGATTGCAATTTTTGTGATTCGGAGCGCGATGGTGAGGCGCCCGTGAAATTTCGAGACCAACAGAGGCGCGCGGCTGAGACAAAATTGCTGCCAAGTCGCACAGACCCCGGCGGCGACGGAGCACCGACGCGTCGCCCTTGGCTTTCCACCGTTGGCCATGCACGACTTCGTAAGCTTAACTCTGTGCTTTGCGTAGGCTGCAGGCACCCGCTGCTTACCGCGCGCTTGGCGTGATGGCCAACACCAAGCTTCATCTGCAGTGCGGAAGTGCGATGCATGCAGCTGCCGGTGGGCGTGTGGGCGCGCGCGGCCGTACGTTGTTGGCGAACGCTTTGAAAGCAAGGCGTCGGTGTTGGATGGGGCTATCACTCGCACGCACGGCAAATGTCCGTTGACCGCACTGCACATGCACTCCAAACTGTCGCCGCTCTACAGCACCCGATGAGGGATCAGCAATGGCTGGAATGTTGTGCTTCTTGAACACCGAGCGAGAAAAATCGGGAAAAAAGCGGGAAAAAAGGGAAAAAAGGGAAAAAAGGGAAAAAAGGGGGGTTGGGACCCTGGTTTGGGCGCGTCGATGCGAATTGCAAATGTGAAATGAGCCGATCCTCAGCGCGCGCCGGTCCAAGACTGCTCGACTGCCAGGCGGTGGGAGAGAGGGCGAGGGCGAGTGTTGCTGTGCTCTGCTGTGCTCTGCTGTGCTCTGCTGGCGGCCAGCAAGTTCGAACCGCCCCTGTCACGCATTCCTCTCCCCCACCTATCCTCGCCCTTTTCGCTGCTCACCACCATCGCACCTCATCGCCCCCCGACCTCACCAATTCGTGGTCACTGGTGCACGCTGGGACATACCTCTCCCACCTCGACTGGAATCGAGCGCTGCATCCATCTTGGAAGGCTACCGTGGATCACTTGCGTCTCTCACACACACACAGACACCACTCGCTTGCTCCCATATCAGCCTAGAGCCAAAGACAGCCAGGAGCTTCTCTTTCCCCGCCCTCGCCTGGCACTGCGCCGCTTCGCCATCATGTCGGTCAAAAACGCCCATGACCCCTTCGCAACGCCCCTCGAGACCCTCCACCACGACCCTCTCGCAGAGACCGCTGGACTCAAGGCCGACTACGACAAGCGCGCCTACGGTGAAGCGAACCCCGGCCTCGTCGGCACGCTCGAAAAGGATGACATCGCCAACCGTCCCATCGATGCCGTCGAAGAGGTGCCCACCACCAGCGTCCGCAAGTGGTGGGTCCGCCTCACATGGTTCACTACCTGGTGGATCCCTTCCTTTGCGCTCGCAAAGTGCGGCGGCATGAAGCGTCCCGACGTGCAGATGGCCTGGCGCGAAAAGTTCACCATCTGCGCCATCATCTTTTGGCTCTGCGCCATCATCCTCTTCTACATCATCGGCTTCGGCCGTCTCCTCTGCCCAGACTACGACAAGGCTTGGAACGAGTCTCAGCTCAGCCAGCACGCAGGTCAGGACGACTACTACGCCGCCATCCGCGGCACCGTCTACGACTTCACCAAGTTCTACAAGGGCGACCACTCGGACATCACCAACCTCCAGACCAGCTCCGACCTCATGCTCCAGCTCGCAGGCCAGGATCTCACCGAGTACTTCCCCGTGCCCCTCACCGTAGGCTGCCAGTCGCTCGTCTCCGACACCTCGCTCGCCCTCCAGCCCACCGCCAACAACACCCCCGCCATCTCCCAGGCCGTCCACACCTCGGGCCCGCTCCAGCCCGACGCCTCCTCCAAGCTGCACGACATCGAATGGTACCCCGAGCGCTTCCTCCCCTTCACCAAGAAGCTCAAAAAGGGCTACTACGTCTACTCCAAAAAGTCGATCGAGGACCAGGGTCAGTACAGGAATTGGGCCGTCGTCAACAGCAAAGTCTACGACATCTCGGACTACCTCAACACCCTCAACGTCTACCAGACCAACGCCGCCTACGATTTCCTCGACTCGTCGCTCGTCGCGCTCTTCAAGAGTCAGGCGGGCCAGGACATCACCGCCGACTTTACCGAGGTCATGGCCGGCTTCAACACCACCTACCGCGGCGCCACCCAGGCCTGCCTCGACAACGTCTTTTACGTGGGCAAGACCGACTTCCGCAACACGGCGCGCTGCGAGGTGCAAAACTACCTCCTGCTCGGCTTCTCGGTGCTCCTCGTCGCCACGGTGCTCGCCAAGTTCATCGCGGCGCTCCAGCTCGGCACCAAGCGCACGCCCGAGCAGCAGGACAAGTTTGTCATCTGCCAGGTGCCCTGCTACACCGAGTCCGAGGACGAGCTGCGCAAGACCATCGACTCGCTCGCCGGCCTCGAGTACGACGACAAGCGCAAGCTCCTCTTCCTCATCTGCGACGGCATGATCGTCGGCAGCGGCAACGACCGCTCCACGCCGCGCATCGTGCTCGACATCCTCGGCGTCGACCCCAAGATCGACCCCGAGCCGCTCATGTTCAAGTCCGTCGCCGAAGGCTCCAAGCAGCTCAACTACGCCAAGGTCTATTCGGGCCTGTACGAGTTTGAGGGTCACGTGGTCCCCTACATTGTCGTCGTCAAGGTGGGCCGTCCCAGCGAGCGCTCGCGTCCCGGCAACCGCGGCAAGCGCGACTCGCAGATCCTGCTCATGCGCTACCTCAACCGCGTCCACTTTGACGCGCCCATGTTCCCGCTCGAGCTCGAGATGTACCACCAGATGAAGAACGTCATCGGCATCGACCCCGCATTCTACGAGTACATCCTCATGGTCGACGCCGATACGCGCGTCGAGGCCGACGGTCTCAACAGGCTGGTGGCCAACTGCGCCGACGACTCGCGCATCATCGCCATCTGCGGCGAGACCACGCTGGACAACGCCGAGGGCTCGTGGTGGACCATGATCCAGGTGTACGAGTACTACATTTCGCACCACCTCGCCAAGGCGTTCGAGTCGCTGTTTGGCAGCGTCACGTGTCTGCCCGGTTGCTTCTCGCTCTACCGCATCCGCAGCTCGGACAAGGGCCGACCGCTGTTCATCTCGAACCGCATCATCGACGACTACTCGGAGAACCGCGTGGACACGCTGCACAAGAAGAATCTGCTGCATCTGGGTGAGGATCGATATCTGACGACGCTGGTGCTCAAGAACTTCCCCGCCTTCCGCACCAAGTTTGTGGCGGACGCCAAGGCGCTCACCAGCGCGCCCGAGCGATTCGGGGTGCTGCTGTCGCAGCGTCGACGATGGATCAACTCGACGGTGCACAACCTGGCCGAGCTGGTGCTCATGCCGGAGCTGTGCGGATTCTGCCTGTTTTCGATGCGCTTCATCGTGTTTATCGATCTGCTGGGCACGGTGATCCTGCCTGCGACGGCGGTGTATCTGGTGTATCTGATCATCACGGTGGCGACGCGCACGGCGGCCATCCCGTACATCTCGATTGCCATGATTGCGGCGGTGTACGGATTGCAGGCGATCCTGTTCCTGCTCAAGCGCCAGTGGCAGTACATTGGATGGCTGATCATCTACATCCTGGCGTACCCGGTGTTTTCGTTTTTCCTGCCCATCTACTCGTTCTGGCACATGGACGACTTTTCGTGGGGCAACACGCGTATCGTTGTGGGCGAGAAGGGCAACAAGAAGATTGTGGCGGGCACGGACGACGAGCCGTACGACGACACGATGATTCCGGTGAAGCGGTTCAGCGAGTACCAGCGCGAGGTGTGGGAGGAGGGAGCGGCGCCGTCGGTGCGCTCGGGCATGACGGGCGCGAGCGGGCCGTTTGGCAACTCGCAGGCGATCCTGCACAGCGGACCGCCGAGCCTGTACAAGGCGGGGAGCGCGTATGCGGGCAGTGCGGCGGGGTCGGAGTACGGGCAGCCGTTGGGCGGGGGCGACTACTACCAGAACACCAACGTGCTGGCGCGGCCGGCGCACTCGCGACAGGCGTCCGGAGCGGCGCTGTCGCAGATGGGCGGCATGGGCGGCATGGGCGGCGGATCGCAGGTGTTTGCGGGCACGCCGAGCATGTACGGCATGCCGGGGATGGGCTCGATGTACGGCATGCCGAGCTCGTCGGCGTCGATGTACGGCATGCCTGGCATGGTGAACCCGACGGCGTCGATGTACGGGATGCCGCCGATGATGCCCAATCCGCTGGCCATGACGCATTCACCGGCTGGGTCGGACATTGGCTTGACCATGCCGCTCTCGCAACAAAACACGGGCAGCAACATCTGGGCGCAGCAGCAGCAGCCGCAGCAGCCGCAGTCGCCGCAGTCGCCGCAGCAGCAGMAGGAGATGCGACCGGTTTCGACGTACTCGACGCTGAACGCGGCGAATCCGTTTGCAGCAGCGCACGTGCCGCGAGCGCTTCCGGTGAACGAGGCGTCGGATCCGACGGACGAGGAGATTCGGGCGGCGGTGCAGACGTATCTGGCGTCGCAGGCGAGTCTGATGAGCGTGACCAAGCGCTCGGTGCGCGAGGCGCTCGTGGCAGCGTTCCCCAATGCCGAGCTGTCGTCCAAGAAGCAGATGATCAACAAGGCCATCGACGCCACGCTCTCGGGCGGTGCGCAGGCCTAAGCCTTTTACTCTCTCCAACACACTCTCACTCCCTCATACACGCGCTCTCTGCGAAGGGGGCCGGGCACACACTCTTTGTTTGTGTTTATGTTTTCGTTTTGCGATTGTTTCATCAATGCACGGACTTTCTTTTTCTCGATCTGGCTTTCGGAATACGTTTGTGCGACGAGGAGCGGGATGGATGGATGCGTTGATAGACAGGATGGATTCTAGAAGGTTCGGCGTGGATGGTGGAGTGGGGATCGGGGATGCAAAGGCGGTGGAGGGTAGCGAAGGGGGTGTGATGTGGAAGGGGGGGAAAAAAAAGTGGAGGTTTTAGGCTGAGTGTGCTGCAAAAGTGCTTTGATTAGAGTTGGGAGCTTAAAGTGGGATTGTCATGCTTCGTTGGGGCATGGTCGGCTTCGGCTTGAAAGGACGTGGCGATCTGGATCCGACGATCGGCTCGAGCTGCAGTGGTGGCGTGTCGACAGCAACCGATGTACCACAAGCGCGATTGCAGACTGAGACCTGTGCATCAGCTCTGGCCCGGTCCAACTCATCCGATGCCTCTCTTGACGAACAGTCCCGTGTGCTCAAGCCAGCCGTGCTCGAGTATTGTTAGGTACGGCAAAGTGCAGCAGCTAGTCGGATGGCGATGCTGGCTTAGTCGCCCATGTGACGCATGGATGCAGCTGCATCAGATTGGCAGAAAAAAGGCCGCGGCGTCGGTGCAGATTTTGCAGATGTTGGGTGCGTTTGGGTGCAGCGGCCCTGCATTTTAGCGATGATGCATTGCACTCACATTCTGCAGCGGCGGCGGTGCGGAATCAATTTTTTCGGTTTTTTCGGCAGCGGCAGCAGCGCCATTCCACGTCGAGGAGCCGAGCAGAGAGAGCATCCGCATCGCCTCTTCATCATCACCACCACGTCGTCCGTGCTTATATGATCTCGGGATCATGGCGTCCTCGACTCCACAACCCACCACACCCCCACACATCCTTCCCGCCACCACATCCACACCGATACCCTCCTCCACAGCCTCGGCTTCCACCACCACCACCACCACCACCACCAC
>NW_014638913.1:0-8530 GCF_000747765.1 Moesziomyces antarcticus
GGCGGCGGCGGCGGCGGCCTTCCCTACCAATGCGTTCCAGATGCGCCTGTCCAAGTTCGCCGACACCGACACTGCAGACGGTGGAAAAGAAGGCTGCAGTTGAACGTCACGGGTACACTCGCATTGTTGGCTTGAGTCACGACCTCTGGATCTCGTCGCCGCACAGTTCGCCAGGCACATCTTGAAAGCGCGGCCGAGGCGTACGAGGCATAGTAGACTTTGTTCATGGACGGATTCGACTTCGTCGCTATTCGAGTGAGAAAGTTGTGGATACATCTGCAAACAGCTACACCAAAATCGAAGACAGGCAATCTTGGACGTGACGGTATCATGCTTGCGCATTCCGCATTGCCGTGCGCGTGCGTTGTAGAAGCGGACCCTCCTGTCGGCGGCGGCCCTCGCAACCAACGCGTTCCAAAACGCGCCTTCGTTAATTTCACCCAGACACCAACACTCGGCTTCGCAACCGAACTCGCGCTCACACCATCCCCTTCCGCTTCCGCGTTCCGCATTCCGCACGCGCACCCGTATCTCACCAAGCACTCTCCCGCTCACCACCATCCGCGTCCACAACCACATCCACACGCGCACTACCTCATCCAGCACGCTCCAGCTCACACCATCCGCACTCGCACCGACCTCTGCATCTCACCAGGCAATACAATCTGAGCCACGTGAAGAGTACAAGTCAGAAGGGTGTTGAGAAAGAGATCCTACAGTACAACAGGTTCGAAGCTAGACGGACAAGGGACGGCCCCGGCGCACTTCGCCAGCGGCGCCACCGTCACCGCGCTTGCACGGTGGCAACGCAGGCGAGAGTCGGGCAGGGCAGAACAGAAGGAGACGAGAAACGACAGAAGCAGACACGTCCGCGGGTGAAGAGCACCGAGGCGGGAGGCGGGTCAAGGGGGGGTTGACAGACGAACGATGCCGAGAGCCCGTCTAGAGCTCGGGGCCACGGGTGCTGTTGTAGACCTCGAGGTCGCGCTTGTACTGTTCGAGGGCCTGCAGAGCACGCTGCTCGTATGGTGCCTTCTGGTCGGGCGTCATCTGCTTCCATCGCTCACCGCCGCGCTTGCTGAACTCGGTGATGTTGGGGATGACCGACTCGCTGGCGCGCAGGTCGTTGAGGAACTCGAAGAAGGCCGAGTTGGGACGCTTGGGCTTGGCGGGGTCGCGCAGGAAGGCGGTGCCCTTGATGCCCTTCTTCTTCTGCGAGGCAATGTAGGCGTTCTGGCGCTTGATGTCGTCGGGCGAGAGGGCGGCCTTCCACTCGGCGAGGGCGCGCTCGTACTCTTCCTTCTCCTGCTCGTGCTGGGCCTCGTAGCGCGCCTTCTGGTTGGGAGGCAGCTGGGCCCACTCGGCACCGACGGCCTTGGCCATCTTGACAATGTCGACGACCTGGGCGCCGGTCTTGGGCGACGTCTTCTGGTACTGGGCCTCGCCCTTGAGCTGCGAGACGCGCTCCGACATGTAGATCAGGAACGACGAGCGCAGCGTGGGCTTGCTGGCCGAGGGAAGCGGGAGGAGCTTGCCGTCGGCACCGCGTGCCTGCCAGGGCTTGAGCTTCTCCTTCTTGGGAGCCTTGGCCTTGGGCTTCTTCTCGGCGGCGGCGGCGGCGGAAGCAGCCGAGGCCTTGGACGTGCCGGCCTTGGCCTTGGTGGTGGTGGACGAGGCGCGCTTCTTGGTCTCCTTGGGAGCGGCGGTGGCGAAGTTGGCGGCGGCGGCGGGAACGGCGTTGCGGCCGGCGGCAGCCGCCGGGGCGTTACGGACGGCTGTCCTCATGATCTGGGGAATGCTAAACATAAAGGAAGCAGTTGGGATGTCCTACTGCCGATGGGAAAAGGGGGAGCGCTTCGCGGGGCTGAGGGCGGAGCAGGCAGGATCTTATACGAAAGAGAGCAAAAGGAGGCGGTAGCGCGACAGTGTACGGGGATGATGAAGCGAGAGGGACAGAGAGAGAGGCTGGGAGGGGGGAAATGGAGACGGGAGCTCGCCCAGCTACCCTAGACCCGGAATCTGGAGGGGAGGGGCGGCGGACGCGACAGACTGCCGTCTGGAAGGGGGGAAAAGGGCAGGCGAAATTGGGCGGTTGGACTGCGCAGTCCGAGTCTCACTGGCGTGGGTAGCTGGGCTGCTGCCTGGAGGGGCAACCAACACACACTCTTCGACTCAGGCTGGGAAAATAGCGTGGCTGTGGGCCAAAGCGCTCGGGCACGCGTGGGGATCCTTGGAACGAGATGAAAGCAGGCAGCCCAGCCGCAGTGCGTCCAACAACGCTGCGCTGTGGCCGAGGCAATGCCCAAGATTGCCAACACCACAACTCAGCACGGCACAGCACCACGGCACAGCACCACGGCTCAGCAAGACGACGGATTGCCTTTGCTAGGGTGGTTGAGCCCGAGGCAGCCGAGAATTGCAGTTGGAGGACAGCACAAAGACGACCGCGGTCTGGCGCCTGTGCGGATTCGAGACCTCGAGCACTGAAAGCGGCAGCAGAACGGCAGTGTCGACTCGACAGCACGCGGTTACAAATGCGGCTGGAGAGCGGCACAGCACACGCGCAGTGTGTCGCAGAATTCTCTGGCCCGAGGCGGCGACACAAGGTGTGTGGGCTGGCAACGCTGTTTTTTGTGGCCACGGATTTTTCTTTTCGGATAGGGCTGAGCAAGGGCGGAAAACGGGCGAGGAATGCGCTAGGTCCACACGGCGCTCGCGAGCGACAGCCTCGATTCCAGGCAGCTCACCGCAGACAGCGGCGCGCGCAGAGAGGGCTGGAGGGCTCCTTTTTTCTGGGCAGGAGACCCACACTCGGGCTGCTGCCTGTCTGCAACCTCACTTCGCTCTAGAGCAGCCGCTCGACCGTCGAAAAGAGGAGCGGGAAGGGAGCCGGCGAGGCGAGAGCGAGCCACCTGACTAGGTTGCCCATACCGAAAGACACGCTCCATCACTCGAGCTCGGCTTGTTCACTGACTGAACAGCAGTAGTCGAGACAAGACGATAAGGTCGAAGTGCCACTTCCTGGCTGCTGGTGCGAACAGCGCGTTGAGAGGCGGCAGCCCACCAGTCTAGCTGCTCCGAGGCTTTCAGAACTCAGCCGTTCAGACTGGGCTTGGTGAGGCTCGTCGAAAATTCCCACAGGAAGGCGGCACGAGAGCGCCTTTGCGCGGGAACAAGCGAGGCCAGCAAGGGGAAACTGGCTGTCGTCTTTTTACGAAAGAATGGCTGCTGGACCGCCTGGAGAAAGCGACGTCGTCTGTGAATATTCAGGGCTGCTGCTCAGCTGTGGGAAAATTAGGAGCTCGATCACGACACGCAGGATCAACCCGAAGAAAAATAAAATCACGGGCCGTTGAACCCTGGAGATCAGCAACCCCTCGCTTCGAATGCTGTCGTTCTAACACCTACAATGGAATCGCAATCGGGATGTACAAATCGATGCCGATATCGAAGGGCGCCTCGGGAGCCGGGAATTGATGACCCTGCATGACCCTTGAACCCTGTCAAGCTCGAGGTGGGTGTGGCTTCCGTTTGACCTTCTCTCACCACCCGGAATATGTCGATGCGTTGCCATGAGACCACACCATGGCAGCAGGCTCCAGGAAACGTAGGAGGGCCAATGGACGGCTCGCTTCGCCACCGTTGGGTCCTTCGCCGCTTCTGACTCGCAACCTGCAGTTGCTGCCGGTGGGCCTCACTCGTCTTCCAAGCGACGTGCACTTTGTCTCACAACTTCGCAACGACATCGACGAGCTTCTATCCGCAGTCGCAGAAGCCCTTCTACTCTTTGTTGTACAGTCCGATGGATCTGCGGCTGGACCCCAGGATGATGCAGTCCAAGAGGACCGGCCAGTAGCATCCGTATTCTCGATCTTTGCCTCTCTGTGGCGCCGCAAAGGATGGCACTATGCTCAATTCGCGTTCGGCGATCATACGGATAGCAAGCAGGCATTTGGCGAGGCAATTTGCCGCGCGCTGCTCGAACATCTGTCTCCCCACGTCGATCGCCGAAATGGCCTCATGGCTCAAGGTCAAAATGGTGAGGATGCCGTCGCTTTCACCGACCTCAGGCAGCTGTTCGAGGCGTACGGAGTCCCATTGGCGCTGTATTTGTTCTGGTCCACACAGATGTACTGTGACTCGGGCACCGGTGTCAAACACTGCCGCCCAGCCATGGAGCGAATTGCCATCGAACAGGACTACTACGACTGGTTGCTCGAGCTGCCTCACGCAGTTCTGAAGCATCTTGAAGCCGAGCCCAGAACGAAGCGCAATGCTCACATCATCACGGCCGACCTCGTCGAGGTGCTTTGTCGGCTATCTGGCTCGCCGCTCGACGACGATGCAGGCGACGGCGCGGTTGCTGCAAGCGCGGGTGTCGGTGTTCGTGGCCGAGGCACAAAAAAGCAACGTAATGCCCGCAAAACTTCGGGCGAACCAAAGCGTCGGCGACCGGAAGCAAGGAAGGCCGAATCACGCAGCGCATGGGATCGCGCGGATACTGTCTTTGATGTCGTCCCAGCATCTCGATTCCACACGCGCATGCCGCGAACCTGGCCGTCGGTTCGCGTCGTATCGACCCTCGAGGCCAACAAAGAGTTTGGACGGCTCGGACACATCGTCAAAATTCATCCGACGAACACCAACGACGCTGGCAGCAACGCTCAGGCGCCTGCTGAATCCTCCCGTAGTGGAGGTACCGATGCAGAGCGCCAAGACGTCTTAGGAGGTGCTCGGGAAGTTGTAGCCGGACTTTCGCGCGGGGATGTGGTCCGTCTCAAAGCGCGGCAGAGGCTTGCACTAGCGTCGCTCGACCTGTCGAAGCTGGCGGAACAGAAGCACTCCGGCGAGAGCGGCTCCGACACGGCATTGCGGCATATCGACACGTCGAAGCTTCTTGCCGAGACGGCAGAAGGCAGTGGAAGGGGCGCGTCGAGACAGCAGGCTAGATACGAGATCCAGACGCCCGCATGGATCAGCAGCGCCAAGTACACGGCCAAGATGAAGCCGTGGCTGGAGCAGACATCGACGCCGATGCAGCAGTCGCTGGATCGCGTGGCGAGCAGCAGCCAGAGATACGCAGAGGCACGCAGCAGGATCATGCCTTCTTTCTCTAGCGCTGACGACGCTAATCGTGCAGGGGAAGTTGAGCAAGCGTCGGGAGAGGAGGATCAGCCGGCTGTTCAGATCGACTTTGGCCAGTACGTGCTACAGAGCTTTCGAGCAGAACGACAGGGCCGAGGGAGCGCAACAGCAGCGAACGAGGCATCGCAAGATGCTACGGATGGAGGCGGGAGCAGTTCGTCGGCAGCACGCGTTGCTGTGGATGATCCTGGTAGCTTGAGTCTCGAGTCACTCTACCGACTGGCGGCGGAACGCACCAAGACCGAGGCGGTGGCCAGGGGCGAGACGCTCAAGTCTTTGCGCGCGCGCACCTCTCGCCATTCCTAGTATCCCTCCTCGCAGCCACTCCTCCGTCGACCGTGCGGAATCTCAACGCTTGCAACAGATAGGTTTGTATGGCCAGAAGTGGCAGTGGTTTGAATACGTGAGACTATTCTTGCGGGTCGTTGTTGTCTGCGGGCTGTGGCGGTTCTGGCCACCACTTGGGGATGTGTGGCTTGACGAGCAGAGTCGTTTCGCCGTCAGCCGAAAGCACCGACATTTCCAGCCCATCCTCCGACGTCGGGTTGGATGCATCGGTCCATCGCTGAACCTGCTCCAGCCTGAGACAAGCGAGTCCAACATTGTAGATACCCGATGTGAACTTGCCTGCTGCCTTTCCCCTTGCGGGCTTTGCCGTTGCCGAAGCGGAAGCTACTGGCTTTGAACGGACTTCGGCGAGGTGGGCGGGGAGCTGGAATGTTGCTCCGCGGTCGACATTGAGTGTGTCCGGAGCAGGCGTGCCGAGGAGGTAGAATTGGAGCGGAACGATGCGTTTGCGGACGACACCGGTGTGATGAGTACGTGCGGTGAGTTCTTGCCCCACATAGCAGCCTTTGCGGAAGTCGACGCCGTGCATGTAGTCCAGGTTGTTCTCCAGCGGCAAACTCGCCGCCTCGGGAACATCCAGCGCACCTTCTGCAACACCTTGCATTATGCGATGGATCGTATATTCCTCGTCCTCCACCGATGCAATCTGGTCGCGCAGCGTTGCGTGGGTCTCGTGCGAGACTACACCGCGGTAGCCTATCGTCGGACACCTCGGATCGCGACTTAGCTGCTCCGTCACGGTCGAGTTCGGCTGACTCGCTGCTGAAGTCCATGCCTGCACGACGCTGTATTCGTTCGACACGTCGGTGAGCTTGACCTTGGAGCGTAGCTTGAATTTCTTGATGAATGCGAGCAGCGACGGGAGCGTGCGCGAGTCAATGTCGAGCAGCCATCGCGGCGAACCGTCCTGCAGGGGTGCCTGACGGTGGATAAAGACATCGGCCAGCATCCTTCCCTGCGGATTCATGAAGCCGGCGTAGACGAGTGCTGGTGCATGCGGCTCTGTCGCAGATGCGAGGATTTTCACATCGTTGCTCACCAGACCCTGCAGCAGCTTCACCGTGTCACGGCCGCTCACCTCGACAACACCACGGTTGGGCACCTTGGCCAGCTTCCATTCGGAACCATCCGTCGAGACTTGTGAGTAGAGACGTGCAGACGAAGCAAAGGTGCGGGTCCGGGACGGCACGGTTGAAAGCGGGTTGCGAGAGGCGGCAAGATTCAAGCCAGTAGAAGGAGATCCACCGCAGGCTGAGCTGGCTGCCCGCCGAGATGCGACGGTGCGGGGCAGCTGACGCAAGAGTGTGGCGCTGCTTTGCGCCAGGACTCTTGCATTGCAAGATGTTGGTGTCGGTCTCATGACGCTTGTCAGAGTTGTTGTTGATGATGGAGATGCGGGAGCGGAAGAGAGGTTGTGGTTGGCCTTCGGAAGCTTGAATCAGCCAAACCTCCACACCGGAACTCGGATCTTGGATTTTTCGACCAAGTGTGGATCGGCGAGGCATAACATGTAATTTGGAGCCCTTTTAGAGTGAGGCCTTACGGACGCTGCTCGTCGTGGTCTCCAAAGGTTGTTTGGTGGAAGGCGGCCTTCGGATGTGCCGGGCTGCGCGGTAATGCAGTCGACTGGAAGTTTGCTCGAGAGATCGCTGGGGAGCCATGCAGAGAGCAAGGGGCTGGCGGCAAGGGTCCTCTGCTGTCCCACGGATCCTGGTCGGCCGCACGCCGAAAAGAAGCTACTCTGGGACACCCGGCGGATCTGCTACAAAGATCGTATCGAGGGTGCGGTGCCTCCGCTGCAGGTACATCAGCGGAGCCAGGAAGGCGCCCGGGCGATGGCGAGCAGGCATAAACCCGCGAATGCAGGCGAGACGCAAGGGGCTAGGGACTGTCTCCTAGAGCCTGCCTTTCGGAAACGCCGACGTGTTGGTCCGTCTTGCCGCGGTTGCCGTGATTTCGGAAGAATGGTGCTGCTAGGGCAAGTCACTTGTATGGTTGTAGGCGCTTCCGACCCCACCTTGAGCGGCTGTCTATGCGTGGAGAGATGCGAACCGCATGCGTCTTTCCGCTATCAAAGCAGCTTCCCCGCCTGTCTATAGGTGATCCAACGTAGAGAGTCGACGGGCGCGGGACAAGATGTGGATTGGAATTTCAAACGGCGATTGGCACATGGTTAGGGCTTTGTTGCGCGAGGTCTACACAGGCGGAAGGCGGATGCTAGCGCGTAGAGGGGACAGGCTTGATCGGCGAGGTGCGCGCTTGCTAAAAAAGGGGCAGGAGGCCATCCGCCTCGAAGCGAGTCGGCCGTGGCGGGATAGCCCTGAAGATCCGTCCGGCTCTGGATGCAGCTGAGCTGCACGTCGCTTAGCGCTGCAGGAGGGTTGCCTTTGGATGTGCATCTCCCCTGCACACACAGGCTAGGGATTCAAGCTTTGGAGCGATGTCTTTTTGGTCTGCCGTGTGGCGCCAGGGCGGTTTCAGGCTGTTTGGCGCAGCGCACTCGCCAGCAGCTGCCGGTTCCAAAGAATAACGTGGCGGAGGCGTGCTTTGCGTGCGCATCTGTGAGTCCCTGTCTCTGAATTTACGGTCTCGAATCGTCCGTCTTCCGTTCACATCGGTCGTTCGAACGCGAAATGCTCAAGATTCCTTTGATTCTGAGGCTGAGGCTGAGATTGAGGCTGAGGCTGATGGTGGCTCGTCTCTTTGCCTGACCGGCGCGCGTGAGTCTGAGCTGACCGACCGTCGTCGCGTCCGGAAAGCAAATACGGAGCGAGCGGAATTGCAATCCATCTGCGCTCCGCAGCTGACAGGAGCACACGGCAGCGGGGCCCAGACTGCGGGACCCTCTGGTCTGATCGAGATCTGTGCTCAGAGGCATGCTAAGCGAGTGTGCACTTTGTGCGTCCCAGTCCAGACGCCGCTGTCGGTGTTTCGACGATTGTCTCTGCTTGCATCACACCACCCTGTGCCTCTCGGCTGGACCCACACGCGCCACGAACACACACTCTCTTTCTCAGGCTACCCTGCTGCCGGCTTC
>NW_014638914.1:0-8614 GCF_000747765.1 Moesziomyces antarcticus
CCCCCGTCAGGAAAGCGCGCCGGCATCGTCCGACCGGTCCGTGTCCCGCCATGTACAACACCGAGTTCGGTCGGCGGCTGCGTAGCCAATCCTCCGGCGGATCCACGCCCTCGTCCTCGAAGCGCGAGAGCCGAACCACCGATAGCCTGCTCGGCGCCACAACCGACCGTCTGCTCGCCGGGTCAAGCGCGAGCTTCTCCACATCCCCCATCTCAATACCCGGCTCATCCAGGGCTGCGGCGGCGAAACGATCGAGTACAAACCGATCATCCAGCCTCACCGACCTGTCGGGCGTCTTGCGCGGGGAATCGTCGCGCTCGTCATTGTCGGCGTCATCTAGCATGAAGCCGTCATCACCAAGCAAGAAGCACCTCGCCGGCAGCATCGTCGATCGATACATCCCACAGCGCGACGGAACCGACCTGCACACCGCCTACCAGCTCATCGGCGACGATCCACCCACTCCGCACCGACACAAGCGCAAGGTCGCCATCGACACCGACGCACAACGCGAGGAGGCCAACCAGGCCTTCTCGTCGCTGCTATCGTCCGAGCTGTTCGGAGCGGATGCAGGGCTGAGCACGTCGCCCAGCCGAGGCAATCGCGCAAGTGCCTTCACCAACTTTGCATCCAGCTCGTCGTCGTCGGTGCATACCAGCGGCGGCTCTTCAGCAACACGCCATTCGAGTCACACCGGCCTCAACTCGCCAGCAACGCCGACCAAGCGAAACCTTTTCAGCTACAGTCCCTCGCGCAGCCGCACGCCCGGCCGCAGCGGGTCCGGCATGGGCCGGGTGGTGGACTTTGGCATCGCCGACGACGAGCTCGGTGGCGCTGCGCCACGCACCGGTGGGCTTTTCGGTGGACTGGCCTCGCACTCGCTCGAGACGCTCGACTCGCCCAACCATCGGGCGTACAGCCTGTCGCCGGTCAAGGCGGAGAGCCGCAGCCTGCTGCTCAGTCCGCGAAAGCCGCCGCGCGTGCTGAGCAAGGTGCCTTACAAGGTGCTCGACGCGCCGGACCTCGCCAACGACTTCTACCTCAACCTCGTGGATTGGT
Source organism: Moesziomyces antarcticus (assembly GCF_000747765.1). Lineage (NCBI taxonomy): Eukaryota > Fungi > Basidiomycota > Ustilaginomycetes > Ustilaginales > Ustilaginaceae > Moesziomyces > Moesziomyces antarcticus. The sequence goes on from NW_014638914.1 coordinate 1,060, forward strand.
CGAGCAAGAACGTGCTGGGCGTTGGGCTGGGCACGTGCGTGTATCTGTGGTCGGCGGACAACTCGTCGGTGACCAAGCTGTGCGATCTCAAGGAGTACAGCAACGACGTGGTGACGGGACTCAATTGGGCGAATTCGGGCAATCATCTTGCGATCGGCACGCAAAAGGGGCTGGTGCAGATCTGGGACGTGGAGAAGCAGAAGCTGCTGCGCACCATGCGCGGGCACACGCAGCGGGTAGGTGCGTTGGCATGGAACGAGGTGATCCTCACGTCGGGGTCGCGCGACCGCGTGATCCAGCATCGCGACGTGCGTGCGCCCGATCAGCACATCCGAACGCTGCGCGCGCACCGCCAGGAGGTGTGCGGCCTAAAATGGAACACCGAGACGAACCAGCTGGCGAGCGGTGGCAACGACAATCGGCTGATCGTGTGGGATACGCTCAACGAGACGCCGCTGCATCGGTTCACGGAGCATACGGCGGCGGTCAAGGCGATCGCGTGGAATCCGCACCAGCAGGGCATCCTTGCGTCGGGCGGAGGTACGGTGGACATGAAGATCCGGTTCTGGAACGCGAGTACGGGCCAGATGCTCAACGAGGTGGATACGGGTAGCCAGGTGTGCAATCTGATGTGGAGCAAGACGGCCAACGAGCTGATCAGCACGCACGGCTACTCGGGTGGTGCGATCCAGAACCAGATCCAGGTGTGGAAGTATCCTTCGATGCAGCAGATTGCCACGCTCACGGGCCACACGATGCGGGTGCTCTATCTCTCCATGAGCCCTACGGGCGACACCATCGTCACGGGCGCAGGTGACGAGACGCTGCGCTTCTGGGACCTCAACACGTCGCACCGCACCCAGCTCGACAAGCGTCGCGAGGCCAATGCCTTTAATCCTTTTGCCAAGCTGCGCTGAAATCCACAGCGCACTTCTTAGTGCTTTCGTCTAACCTCAGTGTACACTACTTTTGCTCTATATACCAACGCCTATCGATCGCATATTCCTCATCACTTGCCGTGCCAGTCTGTTGTGAGGCAGAAGAGAAGGTGTGGAGAGCTACGGACTTGACTCAGCGGCTGCTTGGGCAGGGCGAATGCGTTCGGACCAGATGAAGGGAGGGGCTCGAAATGGATTGGGTGGGAAGTGCAAGTTGGTGGATGCACGAGGCGGTCATGCGACAGCGCGAGGGGTGCTGTCTGCGTAAGCCTGTGTGGATGGCATGGCGCGACGCAAGTGGGAAGGGAAATTCCATTGAAATCGAGAAAAGACGCTCTTGACCCCAAAAAGGCCCGGCTGAAAAGCAAGATGACGAAGCAACGCGATGCTTTTGAGACAGTTGCCAATACAGCAATGAGCCTGTCGACGTCGCAAGCGCACCACTGTCCATAATCCCTCGTCGGCATGGAAGGCTGGATGTCTCTGCGTCGATGGCAAAAAAGAGTGAGGCAAGCTGTCTAGCAATTTTTCCAGTCGAGACTTTCGGTGAGGCTTTTGGCAGCTAAGTTGCGCCGTCAAAAAAGTCTCGGCAAAAGGGCCAACTACGATAATCGGCAGCTTCGGCTGCAGTGCCGGCTCAAATCTATCTCGCAGAGGGCGGGGACAGCATCAGCGGCTTGCCCGCACACGATCCCGGCGACTCGATCGAAGTGGCACTTTGCTGCCCTTGGCGGTGGAGATGGAGGCTGCAGACCCTGTCCTGTCATACCCGCTCCGCCCCAAGTGGCCGAGATCCATCGCTCTCGGCGTTCTCTCAATCCCACATCCACGAAGCTCTACACACTCCGTCTATAGAGCTGCGATTGCATCGACAAGGTCAATGAGGCTCTAGAGGCGTTCCCCGACGTTAAGACGTAGAATCCCTAGATCCCGGCGACATGCGGCTCGAGGAGGGTAGTGCGGACGAGGTATCGAGCCACGCACCCACCACGATTCCCGAGGAGGCCACACCCATATCACCGCTCTCGCAGGGCTTCCCTACCGAGGCGGCACCCACAACAACCGCGCCACAGCCGCAGGAAAAGTCGCACGAAGGGCGGTTTATCGAGATCATCTCGAGCGATGGATCGCGCGCTTCGGCCGAGGATGGCGCTGCAGCACCACCAGCCGCGGCAGCGCAGGTGCCCGAGACAGAGATGAAGGCGGTGCGCTCTACCAAGCGTGTCTTGCGTAGCAACTCGGCGCGAGGGCAAGCGAAGATCGAGACGACTGTACCGCCACGGGCACAGCAAGGTTCGCCGAGCACCGACAGTACGGCGCACAAAGCGAGCTCGCACCTCTACACGCCCTCGTCGGAAGGCGCCAAACCCAAGCCGCCCGTACGTGGATCGGATAAGGATGCAGAGGACGATCACGACGACGAGGCGCATCCGTGGCTGGCAGCACTGTATCCACTCAGCCATTTCATCGGCTACCGACCGCTGTCGCACCCGCATACTCCGGCAGAACGACGCCGCAAACCCAGCGATCCTGGCTTTCGTCGGTTTCACTACATCTGCGGGCGCATTCTCAGCTTTGGATTGGAGCCGTCGGGGGAGACGGGCCAGATTGCACGCTACCGCGATCCGGACACGGGCGAGATCCAGCTGGTGCAGATGTACCGCGAGCAGGTCGGGGCCAAGGTGGTCAATTCCGTCCATTCGCTCATTGCGGCGTGGGTGGTGATTGCGTTGCTGAGTCTGGTTTCGCGCTCGCCGTTCCACCGTGCGCACGATGCGCCGCTCGTCATTGCCGCGTTTGCAACCGAGGCGGTGGTGACGTTCTTTGCCTACCGTACGCCCCTGGCACAGCCAAAAAATATCCTGCTCGGTAACACCATCTCGGCCGTCATTGGGGTAGCGCTCCAAAAGGCTTTTCAAGGCACGAGCTACAGTGTCACGGGCGTCTATGGTGTCGACTGGGCCGCTGCAGCTACATCCGTCAGCGTGGCTGTGTTTGCCATGCAGATTTTGGGCTTCACGCATCCACCCGGTGCAGCGATTGCACTGTTGGCAATGACCAATCCGGAAACACACCGGTTGGACTGGTGGCTCGTACCCATCGTGGTGATCGGTTCGCTCATCGTGATCGGGTGGGCACTGATCATCAACAATGTTGGCGGGAGGAGGTATCCGGAGAACTGGTTTTACATGCATGCGTTTGCGGAACCCCCGATCATTGGGCCGGAGAAACTGCCGTTCAGCAACTCGCCGTACGAACTACCGCCACGCAGGAGGAAGCGCAAGCGGCCCGAGGGCGAGAAAGGGTTCTACCGTGTGGCGCAGGGCGCCAAGCTGGATACGGGATTCAGTGCGCCCAAGAGAAATACGGCAGAGGCATCCAACGAAGCCAAGACGGCAACCCAGGCATTCTCGTTTGGGACAGGCGCGACTGTAAAGCCCATCGAAGCGGCGGAAGATGGAAGGATGACGCGCGCTTCGCAGGTGACCAAGGTCAACTCGGGCGAGTCGAACAGCGCCGCACCCGAAACCAGCACGGCGCAAAGCGTGGCACCAACTGCACCTGTCCCACGCCCAACTACCACCACCGTCAATGCGACAAAGACAGCCGAGGGTGCGCAGGTCAAGTCGCGCATGATCGAGACGGAAGCCATGGTGTCGCGCACCAACTCGAAGAGCAGCAAACGCAGCCGTCGCTCCGTCGTCGTCCACGTCAACGAGAACCGCCGCCACTCGACGGGATCCCAAAAGATCCCGCCCGTCCCTGCCGTCCAGTGGCGCTCCTAGTGCGTCCGTATTGGTAGATTGATGGCCGTAAATCCGCCTCACGGCAGGCCTCCTACCTCCCCACACCGCACATGCGCGATCACAGATTTCCCCCGTGCGTGCGTTTCCAGGCATTTGGCAAGTGTGTGTAGGTGCGCGGATCGAGATGAATAATGTACAAAGCTGTGAAGAGAGGATCAGCGGCGTCCGCGACGCATGAGGCCGGCAACGGCAATACTGGCCACTGCTGCCGCACCCCCAATCAGCGCCATGCCCAGGTAGCCCTCTGCACTCGGTTACGCGCAAAGAGCGGTCGAAGAGTCAGTGCGTGAATCGAGCGCGAAAGTGGGGACTGAAACTTACCTCGAGCGACGCCCTTTTCGATGAGCTGGTTGAGGCTCTGTGCCTGGAGATTGCCCGGCTCGCGTTCGAGTAGCAGCGCTGCATAATCCAAGGGGGAGATGAGCAAGTATGAAATGTGATTGAGGGGTTGCGTGGCGAGACTTACTGTTGAAGCGGCGCGCCTCGTCGTAGTTGCCCATCTTGTAGTGGCCGAGCGAGAGGTAGTAGAGGCACTCGCGCCTTCGTGGTGGATCCGAGCGGTAGATTTCTGCGCGTACGCCCAAAAGCAACAAAGAGTTCAGTCTCAACCCACAGTGAAAGTGAGGGAGAGGGGAGGACGTACCTGTCAAAAGCCCGACGCCCATGCTCATGTCTGCGCGCTGCTTGCTCTTGACGAGCCCCCAGGCGTAGTTGAACTTGGTCTGCGTGGTGACGTGCCCAGCAGCGAGTTCGGTCTCGTACTGCGACTTGAGCACGTGCAGTTCGGAGGGCGACAGCGACGTCTCGGCGTCGGCAGCGTAGGGAAGCGACATGTTTGCGCGAGGCGTTGGGTGTGTGGTGCAAACAAGAGGAAGGCTGTGAGGGGTGGCAAAGGCTCCCGAGGAGGCTCAAGGCGAGCTTCGCTTGAATGTGGAGCGCAGCGGGCGGGCTGAGCTGCGAATTTGGCTGTGCAGAGCCAGCCGCGGCTGAGCCGATCTTGATGATGTTAGACCGACGCTGTATCGACTAGAGTGTGGCAGCGATCCGTGCGCAATGGGTGGATGGAGCGGTGCAGTTGGTGAGCGCATCGCATCAGCCCAATCCAAAACTCAGCAGCGCGCTCAGGAGCACCTCCATCATCCCTCTCCACATCACCCCCGCCAACATGGACGCCGAGGAAGACACCTTCACCTCGGTCACGTGGGAGAACCGCGACGCTGCCACCGGATCGCAGCCCGTCTTCTCCACCATGCCCAGCTCATCCACCAACGCTGCTGCCGGTCCGTCTACAACCTCCGCCTCGTCCGCTGCCGCCGGTGGCCTTGCGCGCGATCCGTTCGCCTCGGACGACCCTTCCGAACTCACCTGGGCGGGCTACCTGATGGTACAGGTGCTCGAGCCGCGCAAGGAGCTCGAGGGCCAAAAGGACGCCTTCATCAGCTACGGCATCCGCGCCGAGACCAACCTGGCGCACTTTTCGCGCACCTACATGGCCACACGCCGGCGCTTCAACGACTTCACCTTTCTGCGCGAGGGACTCAAGCGCGACTTCCCCGCGTGCGTCGTGGCGCCGCTGCCGGACAAGCATCGGCTCGAGTATCTGACGGGCGACCGCTTCAGCACCGAGTTCATTGAGAGGCGCACGCAGGAGCTGCAGCTCTTCCTCGAGCGCATCTGTCGCCATCCTACGCTGCAGCGCAGCCAGCTCCTGCGCAGTTTTCTGGAGAGCTCCGAGTGGCATGTGGATATGCATGCGCACAACTCGTCGCATAGCGCAAACAGCGCCGCTTCGGGCACCTCGGCGCTCGTCTCGGGCTCGCACGTCGAAAATGCCGGCCCACCAGGTTTGTTGGATAGCATCAGCGACCACTTTCTCAACGCCTTCAGCAAGGTGCGCAAACCCGACCAGCGATTCGAGGAGATCCGCGAGAGCATCGACAAGCTCGAGGAAGGTCTGGCGGGCACCGAGCGCGTGCTGTCGCGCAACCGCAACCGTATAGCTGGTGAGTATCTGTCGCGTCTCCGTCGACCGCGCCATGGTGCGATGAATGTGTCGCCATTTGAGCTCATCTGACGCCCCCAAGCCGCACCGCTGACCCTCTTCAGCCCTGCCCTTTGGCGACCTCTATGCCCCGCAACTCGGCACTGCGCTCGAAGACCTCTCGACCGACTACGAGGATCTGGCCACCAGCATCGAAGGACTCGGCTACCTCGAGAGCGGCATCACCGAGCCGCTCAACAAATTCGCAGCGGCCATGCTCGAGGTGGCTCGACTCGAGCGTGCGACTGTAAGTTTTTTTCGCCCTTGCCTTTTGTTTAGAGGATTGACCGAAGCTGATGTTTTTGGGGGTTGTTTTGTGTAGTCTGCGAAATCGACGGATTCGATGTTGTCGCAGATGCAGGCGATGCTCGCGTACGCACGTGCGCACAAGTCGGTGCTCAAACTGCGCGACACCAAGCAGGTGGACTTTGAAGAGCTTACCGACTACCTGTCCGGGGTGGTTTCTGAGCGCGATCGACTCGCGTCGCTCTCCTCACCATACGGAGCCGGACACGGACACGGAGGTGTTCGCGGTGCGGGAATTAGTGGGTACATCAAGGATAAGGTGGATCATCTCAGGGGTGTGGATGAAGAGCGCACGAGGGTGGGGAGGATGCAGAGGTTGGATGGCAAGATTGGCGAGTTGGGAGATGCCGTGACGAGCGCACATGACACTAGTCATGCGTTCAATGCACAGGTGCTGCGCGAACACCACATTTTCCACCAGGCCAAGCAGCTCGAGTTGAAGGAGGTGCTCGCCACGCATGCCGATGGACAGATCGAGCTGTACCAAGAGCTTGTGGGGATTTTCGATGCGCTCATTCCGCAGCTAGAACGCATTCGTGTGGCGTAATCCAGCCCCCTTTTTGACTGGCCAAACTCGAGTGGAGAGCAGTGCGTAAGGTGGAATTCTGGGACGTTTGAGAAGGCAGGGCAAGAGAGGGTGGCGTGTGTGTGTAGACAGGAAGGGAAAAGAAGACCCGGTGAGGCTTGTGCAGGATTGGTGTGCGGACTGCACACACGGCGATTGGAGTAAGAGTCTATCGGTCTCTGTGCATGCTGACTGTGGGCATTACGAAAAAAAACGAGCAAGTGTGCAACTTGGGTGAATCTTGATGCTGCACCGGGGGGGTTTTGCATTCTGTCCAAGATGCGCTTACCGACCTACACAGCGCAGGCTGGGATCCGAGAGACACCTTTGCCAAAAGTCGGTCCGTCGGAGCTCGGGTACGAGTGGCAGCGACAGGACAACGTCAACGAAATGCACGTGCGCCGTGCGGACGCCAGAGACGTCCAATGTAACCAAGCTCAACCAAGCTCAACTATGCCATTCTTGTTTCGACAAGTGGCCAACTTTGATGCTACACAAAGCATCGTCCACAAAAATACCTCGGCGCGGCGTGCATCCCCGCACCACGCCTTGCCCAGGCTACTCGAGAACAGCAAGGCCAGCGAGCACTCCTTCACAACGCCTCATGCCCACACAGAAACGCACCGTGTAGCGTGCTGCGTGCGCCTTGCTTCCGGCTGACACAACCCCTCCCATCGGGCAAACACAATCCATCCAATCCAGCCTCTTTGACCGTCTAAAAACGAGGCAAAAACACTTCTTTATTCTTTTTCGCTATGGACACAAGAGGCGAAAAAGAACGAAACCGGAACCGAATCACAGTCGGGGAGAGGGAAAGGGAAAGAGAGGAGGGAGGCAGAGGAAGAGAGAGAGAGGGAGAGAGAGAGGGAGAGAGAGAGAGAGGGAGAGAGAGAGAGAG
>NW_014638915.1:0-8848 GCF_000747765.1 Moesziomyces antarcticus
GCTGCTGCTGCTGCTGCTGCTGCTGCTGCTGCTGCTGCTTGCTCGCCCGGAAGACACCCGGACAAGCCCAGCATCGGGCCTTCCGAAGCGTGCGAAAGTGTGAATCATTCACAACTGTGGCGTGTGATTCTTGCCGGCTAGCAAAAAGTGAGAATGGGCATGGACCTAGGCCATCAGAGTGTCGTGATGGCACCTCCATCCAGCTCGCCATCCTTCTTGCCATCCGCAACCATCCGCTGCCCTCTGCGGCTCACCCGACCATCCATCTCGGCGCCACTCACACTGTCTCGTTCATCGCATTCGTCCGCCAGCTCTTTCCGTTTGCATCCATCCGACCCACCATCCGCATTTTCGCTATCTGCACCCGCGCTGGAACCCTCCAAGGTCTCATTTGGCGCCGCTGCCCCTCTTCATCCACCCGCTTCGGTCTGCCTTCATCTCGGCTCGCCATTCTTCGGCCGCAAAACCTAATCATCCGCGCTTTGTTCGCTTTTGTTCCTATCGCTCGTCCGCCGCCATAGCCGCTGCACCCCAGCCATCCCGCGACCCCTTCATCGCTTGAACCTCCCCGTCTCCCCCATGCTCACCTCAGTGCCCTCTTACTCGCATGGCCTTCACTGATCCTGCGTCCCGGATACATCCCATCTCGTGCCTGCCTTGATCGCGGCTCGCCACCTCACCGCCTTCATCGCCGACGCCGTCTCACCGATGTTGGACGTGGCAGGCATCAGCAGCAGCATGGCACGCCTTCATTCACCAGACCACAGATGGGCAGATGCTTCCACACAGCTCATCTCCTCCAGACTCGAACAAGGCGCTCGCCATATCTCGCCGCTCAATGCCACCCTCGACCCTGCTTCTTCATCCTCGTCTTCGTCTTCCAGATGGCCCGAGTCCTCCCTCCGCACCGCATCCGCATCCGCACCCGAAGCCGCCTTGCCACAGCCTGCCACTCGCCTCGAACGCGCAGAAAGCTTCATGAGCACCGCAACCGTATCCTCGGGCATTCTCGCCTCCGCCACCATCTCCAAGGCAAGCACCGCAACCATCCGCAAGGTAGAACGCACCGCCGCCGCAGCTCGTCCCGTTCGAATCACAAAGTCAAAGAGGGACGCCGACAACATCACCCCGTCCTCCTCCCTCGACCGTCTCAGCTCCCGTAGCACAGACGCAACCGAATACCAGTCCTCCCCCATCTCCGTCGCAGACCAATCCCACACCACCGTCACCACCAGCTTCGACGCCACCTTGCGCTCTCCCGCATTCGCTGCAGCAAAACGCTCTTCCCCCAATCAAAGCCTCGCCCTCGACCTCGTAGAGCCAAAGTCCTTCTTCTCCGACTCCTTCTCCGCAGACGACTCCATACGCTCCCACAGCGCTTCCGCATCGCGTCTGCCTTCCTTCTCCTCGGAATCCCTCCACGTCGGCTCCAACCCATCCACCTCTCGTCGGGGCTCCGACCAGCCCGCCAACGACATGGGCACCACCGAGCGTCATGCCTCCGAGATGTCTCACTCCTCCTCTTACCAGAGCGCCGTCTCCTCGCTCGCCCATTCGTCCGAGCGCAGCAAGCCTCAGGTCACACCACCTTCCTCCAACGCATCCAGAGCGCCCACCAACGCGCCCAGGTTCGGCCTTGGTATCCAGACTCGCACCATGCCTGCCTCCAACCAAATCCATCATCAAGTCGCCCCTTCGCTCGAAGTGGTGCCAGAAGCACGCGAATCGCCTTATCTCGGCAGTCGCGCAAGTCAGGCCGCTTCCACTCCAAGGCTCGGCGGTCCGTCCGAGCCCTTGACCATCTCTACCTCCTTGCCGCCAAACTCAGAGCCAACGTGGGGCCAGAGCTATGCGCCTCTGGACAACATGGCCGGCTCCCTTGCCTCCTTCTCTTTCCCGTCTCCAGCGCCATCATCCGCCTTTCCCGGCACCACTCCGAACAAACACGGCCTCGCCGCATCGCTCTCCGCATCCAAACCATCATCACGCTCACCAGCCAGCGCCTTCCACTCGTCCAACCCCTCCATCCAATCCTTTGCATCCAACGCGCATCCCACTCCCTTTGCGTCGTCCCTCAAAGCAAACGATGCCGGATTTCTGCATGCCTCGGGCTGGAACCACGCTCCGCCCTCCTCGTACGCAGGCTCCGTCATCAGCTCCGTCGGCGCACCGTCTACCTTTGGTCTTTCCAATTTGGCACCCGCCAATCGTGACGACATGCTTCAGCGCCTCTTGCTCGATCAGACCCGCGTCGACTGCCAGGACTACGGCACAATGAGTCTCGAACAGGTGGCAGAGGCAAAGCGCGAGCTCAAGCACGTCGAGCGCAAGGTCCAGAATCTGCGCTCCAAGCTCAAGGTCGAAATCAAGATCCGCGATGCCGCCGTCGCGCTCCGCAAAGCCCACCGCAGGACAGCTGCATCCCCGCATTCACCCACCTCCTCCATTTCCCTTGCAGTTTCGCCCACCTCGCCAGGCTTTTCGTCCGCGCCAGCAGCCAGCTCCAGCGCCGCGCCGCCTCTTTCTGCAACCTCCTCATCCTTCTCCTTCGCCGCACGCAGCCGCGCCCTCAGCGTCTCCGCCAGCGAGGCAAAGGCAGACGAGGATGTCATCCTAGCAACCGCAAAGGTCGACAAGGTTGCCAACGAGCTCTTCAAGTGGACAGAGCGCGCCAGCTGGCTCCGTCGCAAGATCCTCGAGCACCAAGCCGCCACCCTCTCCGAGCGCGTCGTCCACCTCGAGTCCGACCGTCAGGTCATCGAAGAAAAGCTTCCCTTCCTCACCACTTCCGCCTCCTTCGAGTCGCTTGCCCCTTCCGCCTCCGCCTCCGCCGTCGGCCTCTCCCGCTACCGCGACGCAGGCCATCGCTACCAGCCCTCCGCCGACGAGCCCTACGTTCCGCGCGGTCCCCAGGACCCGCTCCGCCACAATCGTCTCGAATCAGACCTCAGCGCCATCAGCGGCTTCAGCTTCCTCGACGCATCCGCTCCCGACAAGCTCCGTCGTCTCGGCGAAGAGCTCGAGCGCAAGCGCGAAGTCGTTCGCAAGCTCGAACAAGACTTGAGTGCCAGCCGAGACGCAACCCAGCGTCGCGACGAGACTTCAGACCGTCTCACCCAGCAGCTCGAGGAGCAGTCGCGCGAACGCGCAAGCGCCGTCGGAGAGCTGCGTTCCTTGCAGGAGCAGCTTCGAAAGCACGAAGAGACGGCACGCGAGGCACAAGCCACCGCCGTCCGCGCAGCCGTGGCCGAAGTCGAGCAGAGAATGCACAAGCAAATCGAGCAAAGCCGCAGTCGCGACCTCGAAAAGGAAGATGCACTCGTCAACGCCAAAGCCGAGTCCATGGCTAGTACGCGCGCCGTCGCCGAGCTTCAGTCGCGCCTCGACACAAAAGACGACGAGATCAACGCCCTTCGCACGCGCGCCGACGCGGCAGAGCGCACGGCCGAAGAGCACAAGCGCAACTTGACCGACGTCCAGAAAGAGTCCACTCGACAGCTCAGTCAGGGCAACCAAGGCCTTGTTTCGCTCCAGGCCGAGCTTCAGGATGCTCAAAAGGCCCGGGATGCTGCCAACGCCTTGGCATCCAGCCGCGCCAGTGCGGTAGCCGAACTCGAAAAGAAGCTGGAGCAAGTACGCGCCGAGCTTGGCGCGGAGAAGCAGGCACGTGTCAGTGTAGACAAGCAGCTTTCGGAAGCGCAAAAGCAGCATACTCAAACGCGATCCCGCGCAGACGACGCGGACAGCAAGCTCAAGGAGCTCGAGCTCGCCGTCGGTGCCGAGCGCCGCATCATGGCAGAGCGCGACGAGCTCTTCCACGCCTTTGAGCGCAGGCTCGAGAGCGCCGAACAGCGTCTGCAGGAATCCGACAAGCGATGTGCGCGCATGCTGGGCAAGCACGAGGGCCGCGAGGAGATGGACGATCTCCTCGAGATGATCAAGAAAGGTGCCTCGGGCGTCGCAAAGAAGACGAAAACGGCGGGTCAAGACATCGCGGCTCTGCTGTCGAGCCTCGAGACCCATCTCGGAGATCTCGAGCTGGAACTCGCCCGAGCAAACACGCGCGACTCGTCGCGCGAGAGCATCGCACCGTCGGATTTCTCCTCGCCGGCAGTCAACGGAACAAAAGATCGAGCGACCGAAGCGAAAGCTCAACATCTCGAATCCGAAGTCGAGCGTCTCCAGGCACTGTTGGATTCGAAAGAGCGAGCAGAGACATCAGCGAAGCCGTCGCCCGTGGATACGGAGAAGGTGCAAAGCCTGGAGGCCGAGGTGCGCAGTCTCACCGAACAGAAGGACAATTGCAAGCGCCAGGGAGAGGAGCGCGTCACCCAGCTCGAAGGAGAGCTCCGTACACTCGGCGAACAGATCGACTTGCTCCAGCGCCAAAGACGAAAGGAGGTGGAGCAGCTTGAGTCCAAGCTCGGAGACCTCGAGGCCCTCAAGCGCGAGCTGGAGAAGAAGCTTCAGAGCGCCACCATCGTCGCCTCACCCTCGACATCCACCGACGCAGCGCCTATGCGAATGAGCAAGGGCGTCTCGCCGATGGTCTCCACCGTGTCACTGCCGAAGAAAGGAGTCGGCAACCTCATCGATCGATTCGGCGGTGGACGCAAGACATCGTCCGAGATGCGGCCCGAAGACGAAGCCGCGACGCTGCAAGCCTGCCTGCGCTCAGTCGAGGCGCTGCGTGCGCTGCTTCCCGACTTGTCGGCTGCTGCCAAGGGTTCTGCGGACCTGCATGCTCTGCGAGAGGCCTTCGAGGCGCGCGAGACCCCTCTGCCGAGTCCGACAGTATCGAGATCGCCCAGCTCGACGCGGATGGCGCTGAGCGCCACGGAGCTGCAGTCTGAACTCGAAGCCGCTACTGAGCGCGTTCGGAGCACGATCGCCATCAGCCGTGCCGTCATCGACTTGGCGCTCGAGTCCGAGTCGGGCAAGCAGCAACAAGGCGCGGAGATGGAGACGGAGCGCAATGGTGCGGCCTCGCAAAAGCAGGCCGAGGGCGCAGGGATGCAGCAGGCGCTCGTTTCGCGAGTCACGACGCTCACCGCCAAAGTCAAGCAGCAGGCGGAGCGCGAGAGCAAGCTCAAGGCCGAGCTGGCCGAGGCGCGCGAGCAGCTGGAGGCGGCGCGGTCCGCGCTGCGGGCGCCGGCATCGCCGTCCGGGTTGGTGCCGGCGAGCGACTCGATGCTGGGCCTCTCGACGTCTCCGGCCAAGGGAGGCGAGTCGAACGTGTTCAGCCTGCCCAAGAGCATCGGACGCACGGGATCGAGCAAGTCGATACGCTCGCTGTTCGTGGACAAGGCGAGCCCGAGAGCTGTGGCCGGGCTGCAGCTGCCGGCGAGTGCATCGCTCGTGCCGCCTCGTTCGCCGTCCGGGATGGACGTACTTCCGTCGCCGACGCGATCGAACTACAGCGTGATGTCGTCGCCCTCGATCCGGTACATCTCGCCGTTTGCCGCGCCGGGCTCGGACGCGCGGCCTCCTGCGCGAGCCGCGCCGGACACACGCCAGGACGGTGGAGCAGGTGCAGGCAACAGCTCGAGTGCGGATGGCTCGGGGCAGGGCGAGGCGTCTGACTCGACGTCGTTGCGCTCTGGCAGCAGTCCGAGCTCGACGCACCTTGGCCTGCCGAGTTCGGCGACGAGTGTGGCGGGCACGTCGCAGTCGTCGTTCTCGGTGCAGCGCGCTGGCGGCGGCGAAGGCGCGTCGGCGGCCGGGCCGAGCGGCATGATCAAACGCACCATCACACTCGGTATGGATGTGCCGCAGCTCGTCGAGCGCGTGCGCGAGCTCGAGCGGCAGCTTTCGCACACGGCTTCGATCCGGCAGCGCGCCGAGCGCGCGGGAGAACTCGAGGCGCAGCTGCGCGATGCGAACCACGCGTATGCGGTGCTGATCGAGCGCATGGATGCCGAGCGGCGCAACGATGCCAATCGCAAGGTCGAGATTCTCAACGAGCTCACCGATGCGCAGAGCCGGCTGTGTGTGACGCAGCGCGGACAGGCGCTTTCGCCGCTCGCGTCGCCCATGGGCCCGCACAAGCCTTTGCCGCCGCCTAAGGACTGAGCGGCTCAGCCGCCACTTTTGTACTTTATACACCACCCACCTACACTAGAGCATTTGAGGGATCATCGCCACATGGGCAGAGCGTCACATGCTGTGGAGATGCGATTGAAAGGCAGGCTGCGCACGCGGGAGGAAGGTTTGACAAAAGCATGAGATTCTGCGATGGAAGCATGTACAGGATGGTTAGAGGAATTTGCCGGTTTTCGAGGTGAAGCCTAGGCCCTCTTGGGAGTGGTCGTTGGGAGCGTTTCTGCGTAGTCTGCGTCTGGAGTTGTAGACCAAGCTATCGACGATACCCGCGACGGTCAAGATGCCTCCGACGATGGCGCAGGTGGAGGTGAGGAAGTGCGAGAGCGACTGGCGGTGTTCGGAGTGGATGGTTTTGAGGGGCGAGATTTCGTAGTTGAAGAAGACGCCGGGGACGCCTGCGAAGCCGTGTGAGATGTGGGCGCCAGAACCTTCGTTGGACATGCCTGCCATTGCGGCTGCATTTGCACCGGGGGAGAGGTCGCGCTCGTATGTTGTTACCGAGTACTGTTGGGTCTTGAGCGTGTCTCCCGAGAGGGGGCGGAATTCGGTAGAGACGACTTTGAGGAAGTACTGGAACATGAACTGGCTCTGCTGGGTCTGTGCACGTACGCCCTCGAGCGGGTCTTTGACGCCGAGCTTCTGCTTGACCTCTCGCTCCTTGGCGGTGGTGAGGCCGTGGTACTGCTGTTCGGAGCCAAAGCTAAAGTCGTGGATGATGTGGCCAAAGTCGTGATGCTCGGCACCTGTGCCGGAGAGGTAGGGCACAAGATCGTGAATGTGCACGCTGTTTCTCTGGAACGCCTTACCGGGCGACAGATGAAAGCTTCCCACCACCTTGTTGACATGCAGCTTGCCCGAGATCCTGCAACCCTCCTTGTTCTGCTCCTTGATCTTTTCAGACCAACCCTCTGCAACGCACTGATCCACATGGTCTGGATCGGCAAAGCTCCAGCCCTTCCGAACATACGCCTCGCGCACCTCGTCGCACGTGTTGCAGCATCCAGTTGCAGGAGGTTGACCACCATAGCAATCGCCACAGTAGTCCTTGCCCTTGGTAGCTGCAATGCGCGCAGCATCGCCCTTGAGGTTCTTCTTGCCCTGGGTGATGGGTTTGCCATCGTGCGTCACGCGCGTGCGCTCGATGTCGTGCTGAATATCATTCACATGCTCGCCCGAGATATCCATGACGTCCAGCGACAGCAGATAGCACGGCACGCGCGGGAAGGTGATGTCCATATTCACCGTCAGCTTCTCGCCGCGCGATCGATCCACTTCGAGCGAAGGCTTCAAATGCACCGTCCGGTAGTCGACAAACTCACCGATGGTCAGCACTACAATAAGCAGGGCTGAAACCATCGTGATGAGCGCACCGGCGTTCGTGCGGATCCGCACATCGTCCATAGTCTAGATCGAAAAGCCAAGTGTCAGAGCAAAGTCACGAGCTTCAGTCGTTGGGGATTGCGGCGCGCGACTTACCTTGGAAAAGGCATCGATGCCTCGAAGCTGGCCTAGCACGCCGTTTCTCCCCATGATGCCTGTGTGTGTGTGTGCGTAGTCGAGGGAAGCGCGATGGAGGAGCAGAACCAACACCGCCTGCAACGCCCACTTGACCTGCCTTGAGCCGGCTTTCTTCCAGCGTGGAAAGGCCAGCGCGCGCCGCCAGGGCCCTCTAAGTTCATGCCACGTTTAGGCGCCGGGCGCGTGCGGGGTCCGGCTCATTTCCACACACCCTCGGCCTTTCTCGCTGTTCACGCACGAGATTTTTCGGCAGGCCCCTCCAACTGCAGAAGTCTAACAGTGCTCGATTTTGCACCGCCATCTCCCCCACCAGCAACGCGGGTGGGGCTTCCGGGGGTCGCTTGCGCTCTGTATCGCCTTGAATGCGGTCTTCGCAGGGCCCCTCGCGGCCATTGACCGACGGCAGCTGGTGCGCTTTGTGTCGAGATGCCAATCCCGCGTCTGCAGCTTTCTTTTGTCGCCGCCCGGCCTCATTCTCATTTGCTCGCCGCCAGTCTTGCTTCGGCACGATTCAACCCCCCACGCTGCGACCAAGTCCACGCTCGCACTCTTGTCGCATTTGTCGCGTGGTGCACGGCGATGAGGAGGCCTGCTAGCGTTCAAAGCCATGCAGAGGCCCATGATATGGCGGCCAACACAGACTCGAACACCTAATGTCGTGGCACATTGGAGTCGTATTACACAAGAGCAGAGACAAGGACACAGCAACGCAAATCAAGACAGGAGCGAAAGGATTTTGGACTACTTCTTGTTGTCGGCGGCGGCGGCCTTGGCTTCGGCCTCGGCCTCCTCGCGGTCCTGCTTGATCTCTTCGATCTCGTCGTCGATGCCGATGGCCTCGTCGTAGTCCTCGAGCTCGGCGGTCTGGCGCTCGATGAAGGGGCGGATGAGGCGCTCAAAGTACGGGTGCTCCTTGAGCTGCGGGTTGTTGCGGCGCACCATGCGGAAGTACTCGCGGTAGATGTCGCCGTCGTGGCGGCCGATGGGCGAGTTGAGCACGTGGTCCGAAATGGCAAACGAGTCGATGAGCGGAATCGCAAACGTACGCGTCTTGGCGCAGTACTCGGTGACCTTGGCCGACGCATAGTCGAGCTGCGCCGGCGTGAGCCAGCCGGAGCGCAGGAAGAACGCCGCCTTATCCTCCATCTGCCAGAGGCCGTAAAACTTGGCGAGCAACTCGAGGTGCTCGCGCACACCATCGTCGCTCCTCTCGACACGCTCGACGGCA
>NW_014638916.1:0-8976 GCF_000747765.1 Moesziomyces antarcticus
GAGGCGGCGGAGGAAGGGCCAGCGTCTACGTACTGCTGGGCAGCATCGACGTCGATGGGCTTGACGGGTTTGTTCTTGGACTCTCGCCTGCGCATGGATGGCAGACGGCCAAAGGAGGTGGAGAAGGCGGTCATGGCTGAGTGTGAGGGAGACATGCGGTGGGGGACGATGATGACGACGACGAGCGCCAGGCCGAGGGATGCGTTGGTTATATGGAAGGGCCGAAGCGGGTCAGTCCCGGTCAGAGCAAATCAGGCCAGACCAGGCCAAGCCAGGGTCTACGGATGACGGGAATGGGATAAGCTTTGGCAGTCAGTCCACCGACTCAGGATGCGAGCCGAGATCGCGGCTTTGCCACCTTCCATACACGCGAGACGGCCTTCTGACAGGCGAGGCGGCAAGGGGCTGCAGCTAGGCTGGCTGTCATGGCCGTGGCTCAGTTGGCCCCACCTCGCCCCACCTCGCCCCACCTCGCCCCACCGCGCGCGGAGAAAAGAGCTGAGAAAAAAGAGCGTTGACAGCCAGGAGAAATACGCGGGAAAATCCGACGCCGATCGTAGTTGCGGGCCAGGTGCAGCAACGGGTCAGGGTCCAAATTGTCACTCTGCGGGCCGAGCCAGGGATAAATGCAGAGGATAAAGCAGAGAGAGAGAGAGCCAAGGCGGGCCATCCGAGCGGGTTCGAGTGAGACCAACACGCGGGCGCGCGCGAGTGATTGTCCTCGTCGGTGCGCTTCCGCGCTTGGCTCTCACGCCTCACTGTCATCCGCGGGAGTGTCTGTTCGGGAGAGCCGGGCTGTCTTCGTAGGCGAGTCGAGGCTAGTGCCGGTGATCCCATGCAAAGCCAGCTGCACTCGACTGCCAGGGCGCGCTGTCGCATCTGCAACGATTGGCGCCAGCCGAGCACACGTTGGCAGCTGCGACGACTGCACGTCGGGCCCGCCTCTTTGCTCGCCAATTCATCCGCTGCAAAACGCAACGCACCGGGTGCCGTGCCGCTTTTTCATCGCCGAGTTGCATCCCCGCGTCTCCCAATCCCGATCCACTCGTTGCAGCTCGTTGATCGTCGTCGGCCAGATCTTGCTTTTGTTAGCGCAACACCAGCCAATCTACAAGATCCAGACTCTACCATCCGGTCCCGCGCCTCGGAATTTTGAAGTGACGCCCCATCAAATGGGACTTTGCATGCAAGATGCAGCCGCAAAGGCACACCTGTCTCAGCTGCACATCCAGTCGACGCCCATTTTCTTTACGCCAAGGCCCCATCAATGCACCAACGACGCAGCTCAGCTGTTATTCCGCCTGGTGCCTAGCAAATGCATGGCGTCCCATTTTTTACGCGAATCGATGGAATCCTTCTTTTTTTCGCCACCCTTGCTCTCTCTCTCTCTCTTCGCAAACCATACTATGGGCCCTGGGCGAGGCATAGGCGAGCTGTCAGGTGCCGCTGCACATGCACTCGAGTCGTGCCATCGCGAGTTGCAGCTCTTGCAGCTCTTCGCATTGGCCTGGGAAGATTCACCCCACTTACCCGCTCTACCCGCGCCACTCTTTTCGCGACCGGTTCCCACTCCACTCGGCCATCCCTCTTCCGCATAGATCAATCTAGCATTGCACTTTACGAATCGGCGCCCGATCGCGAGTCGTCATCGCCATCAAACATGTCGCGCAGCAGACACGCCTCGACATGCTCCATGTCCACGCCGCCGTCCGAGTAGTGCGCCTCGAATGCGTTCTGCGACACCGAGTGCAGGAATGGCACCACCTCGCCCAGCGATGAGATCGTTCGCATGTGGCCCAGCTCCAGCCGTCGCTGCCCGTTTGCAGCCGCACCTGCCCCCGCTCCGCCCTGATGCTGCTGTGAGCTCGCGCCGGTCTTGCCACTGCTGGCCGTAGTGTCGCGCGAAAACGTCGCGGCAAGCGCATCCAGCAGCGTATCTGCGTGAAAGTCGTCCGACGGATACACGGCGTCGATGGTGTCGGTGATAAACATCCACTCGTTGATCTGGAAATCGTCTGGCTGCAGCAGCACCAGCATGTCGAGCAGCTTGAGTGTCGACAGCACCAGCTGGCGCGCATCCGCACTCTGCTCGAACCGCTCCGGCTCGCTCGCCACGCCGTCGTACAGCCGCATGAGCTCCGTCATGAGCACGGGCCAAAAGCTCGTCAGATGGCGCGCGCTGAACCGCACCAGCACCACGCGCAGGCACAGGTACACCTCGGCCTGCAGCACCTCGCTCGGCGCCGTGCGCAGCAGCTCCACCACCTTTTCCTGGATCTGCGCAAGCTGCACCACAAACGCATCGCGCTCGCCCGCAAACAGCGTAAACGAAAGTCGACGCAGGCTCAGCGCGCGCGACACCATCTCCAGCTCGCGGTTCGCAAAGATGTTGGCTGCCGTCGAGGCCGTCGAGACGCGCGCCAGCACGTCGGCCAGTCGCTCCTTGTCCTGCGTCAGCAACGCAACCACGATCGGCTTCCACCGTGTCGCACTCGAAATGCCCATGCTAAAGAAGCGTGCGTCGCCGAAGAGATCCCCGACCGTGCTGCGCCACGCCTTGACCGTCCCGGGCATCCGTACCAGCTCCGACAGCAGCGCCACGACGTGGGGTTCCACTTCGAGCTTTTCGCTCCGCGTGCGCGCAGCAGGCGCCGCAATGTAGTACACCGCATTCGCAACGAGTGCTTGCACGCGATCCGTGTCGAGTTGCATCTTGCGCAGTGCTGCCAACGCGCGCGTCGCCAGAAACACATTGATCGCCTCGACTACGCCGGACGCTTCGTGCGCAAGCGCACACGCCAGCTCGTCCGCCTCGCGCTCCACGCCCACATCCTCGTCGCGTCCCGAGCGCCGCATCCACGTCGACGCATCCAGCGACCGCCCCGACAGCAGAATGCACGCGTCCACCAGCTTGGCGTAGTTGTCCTGCAGCTCGCGCCGCGTGCGTCTTTCCTCGATGCCGGCGGTGAGACAGAGCTTCTCGCCCAGCGCGGTGAGGATGCGCAGCATCGGGTACACGTGCACCTTGCGCGCCAGTGCACTCGCCACAAACTCCTTGACGAGCACAATCACCACCGGCCACACCTGCGTCGCCTCGGCCGGATCCATGCGCTCCAGCACCTGCTCAAAGAACAGCAGCAGCGTCGCATCGCTCACCGCCACCGCCGCGTTTGAGCTGGCTGTGCGCCGCGATCGATCAGCATCGCCGCGGATCATGCGTGTGCCCAGCACGTCGCACAGGAATGTCACCAGGATCTGCGCGCTCGGTGTCACGATCGCCAGCACCTCCACCACCGCCTCGGCCCCGCGCGTGTCGTGCCGCGCGCGCTGCCAGCACCGCAGCAGCGCCTCGACCGTCTCGCCCGGGTGAGCACGGTAGATGCGGTCAAATGCCCGCCGGCATCGCACCCGCACTTTGCTATTCATCGCTTCGAGCGAGAGCGACTTGGCGTCCGTTGCAGACAGCTCCAGTCCGCACCGCTCCCATACGCCGTGCAGCGTAGATACGCTCACCGCCAGTGCGCGTCGACGCGCTGCCGCACCATCCTCCGCCTTGTCGTCGCCGCCTCCATCCGACGCAAAGACATTGCTGACGTAGCCCAGGATGCCTGGTGCGCTCTCGCCGCTCGCCTTCTCCGACTGCCCAGTCGCGCCCAAAGATGCAGACGCCGTGCGAGCGCCTGTGCCATCGTGGCCCAGCTGCGGCGTGGCGAGCATGAGCGTGCGTTCGACGAGGTGGACGAGCAGCAGCACGTCCGGTTCGAGCACGCTGCACTGTGCGTCGCTCTCGGCCACTACGACTTCGGCGCCAAACGTGGGTCTGCTGGGTGCGGGCGCATATGCGACGCTCACTTCGCGCATCGCTGCGTCGAGCTGCGCACATACGCTGCTGTTGAGCGCGAGCAGCAGCCCCACCGCCTGCCGCCGGTACAGCGGTGCGGTGGACAGCACAAAGTCCGACCAGTGCTGCAGCATGGCTCGATTCGACGGCGTCGAGAGGCCGCGCTGCAGCATGGCCAGCAGCAGCGGGTGCGGTTGCGCTATCTGGGGCGACGGCGAAGGTTGTGGAGCATCCGCCTCGCTGCGTCCTGTCGAGTCGGTGCGCGAATGCATGCCTGCCGAGGCAGCAGTGCGCTGGGCTGCGGCGCCCGTCTTGGCTGCGAGCAGGGTGTGCAGCGTATGCAGCATGCGGTTTTGCACCGCCGTCGCGCCGCGATGCACGCCAACTAGCAGCGCCTGGATCAGCTCGCGCTCCAGCTCGTCGGTGCGGCTCGGCGACACGGCGGCACGCTGGAGGAGGCCGTGCATGGCATCCACTGCGGCAGCACGCAGCGTGTCGGACGACGCCGCGAGCTGCGCCTCGAGCTGCACTGCCGGATACGTGCGCATCCACACGACGCACTCGTCCAGCACCACGTCCAGATAGCTCGCGGCGCCATCGAGCGTCTTGGCGCGCACGAGCTGCTTGGTGGTTGTGCTGAGGGACGCCGATAGAGACGTGGACGCAAGTGCCTTGACGAGACCCGCGCCGGCGAAGCGCACGAGCGCGGCGAGCGTACGCAGCGCATACACCACCATCTCGTGGTTGTACGGCTGCTCGACGTGGGTGATCGCCACGCTGATGCCGTCGAGGTCGACTGTGGCGGGTGCGAGTTGCGCAGGCTGGTTGTGGACGAGCATGTGCACGAGTGGATCGACGAGCTTGACGTACGAGCGGACGTGTGCGCGCAGCCAGAGCTCGGCGTGCTGCCGCTCGTCGGCATCGGCCGCCTGCAGCCGGTCGAGCACAAGCAGCAAAGGCGTGCGCAGCTCGTCCGTCGACACATCCTCGCTCAGCCGCCAGTACGTGCCGAACGCCGTGAGTGCTGCAGCGCGCGCGGCTGCATTGCCTTGGCTAAGCTGATGCGCCAGTGCGGTCTCGAGGCGCGAGCGGCGCGTGACCTTGTTGGTGGCCCAGAGCAGCTCGACGGCGCGCACGTGGTAGGGTGCCATGGCCGGGCTGAGGTAGCGAAGCAGTGCGGCGACGATGCGGTCGACGCGCGTGGGCGCATCGAGCACGAGCGGGCGGTCGAGCGCGCGACAGATGCAGCACGAGATGAGCACCTCGACGATGCGCTCCACCTGCGCAAACGACGCGACATGCTCAAGAAACGGCAGCAGCAAATCGGCCCAGTTGTCGGCGTTCCAATGCAGCTTATGTGTGCGCAGCGGTGCGCTGGATGCATCGGCGCGCACGAGCGCGATCTCGTCGGCCGCCTCGGACCCGTCGAGCACGCGCATGAGGTCGGCAAACACATCGAGCGCGCGCACAAACAGCTCGGTTCGCGCCGCCGACTCGCGCGCCCGCTCGCCACACCGCAGCGCTACATGGCTGAGCAGCTCGACGAGCGCGCTGGCCGAGGCGGCGTCTTGAAAGCCCACAAAGTGGCGTGCGGCGTGCTGGCTGTCGGTCTCGCTCGAGGCGTAGAGGCGGTGTGCGCGCTGCCAAAAGTCCGGGCTGGCCGATGACGATGCGTCGACTGGCTCGGCGGGCGCTGGCTCGGCGGGCGCTGGCTCGGCGGGCGCTGGCTCGGCGGGCGCTGGCTCGGCGGGCGCTGGCTCGGCGATGCGCACAAACACGCGCGAGGGCATGGCGGTAATCAACAGCTTGAGCAGCTCGAGCGCATCGAGCAAGTCCGTAGTCGAATCACCGCCAGGTTGCGTAAGGCGCTGGTCAAGCAGCTGCGTGATGGCGGCAAAGAGCAGCGGCACGTGAATGTGCTTTGTCTCGTCGTCGTGGATGTGAAACGCCTTGAATATAAAGCAGAGCAGCGACAGGGGCGATCTCCCCTCTTCCTCGGAGCCTTTTTCGGGCTGCAAGGACTCGGTGATGGCGTGAAAGAATCGGCCGTAGAGCAAAAACGGATCGATGACTTCAAAGAGCATCTTTGCCGTGGTCACCAGTTCCTCCTCCTGCCTCTTTGCGACCTGGAGGCTGATGGCGTAGAAGGCGTCGAGGGCGAGGACGCGTGTGAGCGACTGGCCGATCTCCCACTTGTCGAGCAGCGAGACAAAGATGCGGTACGGTTTCTGGCGCTCGAGCGTGTCGAGGGCCGAGGCGCCATGAAAACCCTGTGCGAGAGCGCTGCGGACGAGGTCGAGTGCGTTTGCATCGAGAAAGGCGATCTGTGCCGCGGGTGTCTCATCTGCGCCGAGGAGCCAGGTGTAGAGCCGACGGTTGAGGCTGAGGTCCTTGCGGAGAACGACGTGCAGGGCGGATCGAACGAGGAGGATCTGGTCGGGGCGTTTGACGAATCGGCGAAAGAGCGGCTTGTCGACGGCGAGATGGGTGACGAGGATGTCGAGCGTGTTGCGACGCACGAGCAGCAGGTCATCGTCGAGGGCGTGGGCAAGACCGCGAACCATGAGGCCAAGATCTTTACCGACGAGCAGCGTGGGATCGTCGTGCTGCGTGAGGTCGGGCATCCTGCGGGTGAGGTAGTTGAGCGCGGCGAGGCGCACGAACGGCGTGGTGATGAGCGTGAGCCAGAGGTTCTGCAGAAAGTAGGCCGGCTCCACGGCGTCCGAGATGCGGTCGAGCAGGCGAAGCGTGCGGTCAAAGTACTCGCTCGTTTCCTCCTCGAGACCGGGGAGCAGCGCCATCTGGAGCGCCCTTGTGAGCGGACGCAGGTCGTCGTGGAGCGGCAGGTAAAAAGTCTCGTAGATGGCGAGCAGCGTAGGCTTGACCGACGTGGAGGCATACTGGAAAAAGGGGAGGAGGCCCGACGTCCATACGTGAAGGTCCCTACGCAGGCCGTCGGGGCCGACGACGCTGAGGATGTGGTGGTAGACGTCGAGCGCGCGCTGGTGGACACCCGACGGCAGCGCCGGGTTGAGACACTGTGCGAGGCGCTTTGCAACGATGAGCTTGCGCGGCACCACGTTGTACGCCGGATACGCCTGGATGGCCTTGTGGAGGCGCGCGAGGAATGAGATGAAATCGGCCCACTCGCTGACGCTGTCGAACGATGCGAGCGTGCGCTCTACGAGGGCGAGGTACTTTTTGAACTTGGCGTCCGAGTAGAGCGCGCGCTCGGTCTGGAGTGCCCAGCTCTTCTCTGCACGTTTTGCGGCGGAAGTCTTCCAGAGCTGGCTCGACTCGATGACGCTGGTGGTGGGGCGTGGGCTGGAGGAGGAAGGCAGCACGGAGCGTGGACGAGGTGCATCGCTGGCCGAGCGCAGTGTTGCGTGGGTGTGGGCGGTGGAGGCGGATGCGGCCGAGCTGAGGTCGAGCTGCACGTCGGGCGAGGAAGGCTTGAGCGTGGGCGGCGGCGGTGCGACGAGGCGCGAAGGGAGCGAGCTGAGCGAGGTGCTGCTGCCGCCTGCTCTGCGCGGTGCTCGATGTGTGGGAGCATCTGTGCTTGCGGCCCTGTCCACAGGACTCGACATTGTGACACGGTATGCTCAGCAGCGTGTGTGCATGGTGAGGGTGGTGGTGATGGTGGGGAGAAGGAGGAGGAGGTCCAAGCGCCGCCTCAAAGTGTTGGTCTTTGCGGCAACGCGTGCGGATAGCGAATCTAACATTGTTTTTTTCTTGGCTCACCGCTTCTTCGGCTCCTCCGCGTGTGGAGGAGGACTGCTGAGTGATGCTGCCGAATCCATAAGGCTAAAGTGCCGTTCTGGCTCCGACGATGCTCCTCTGGCTCAGTCGACCACCATCGCAGCCGCCGCAAGACGACGATCGCCACGATACGATGGCCGAGAGCGGAAGAGCATCGACGAGCGACGATCCGCCCAATCCGTATCTGACACGGCCAAGCACATCGACGACAGGAACAACGACAGCGTCCTCCTCCWCCTCGGCCACGACAAAGAAAGCGGAGGCCAAACACGAGACGCGGCTATTCGTGGGCAACCTCTCTACAACGGTGGACGAGTATACGCTCATCCAGACGTTCGCCAAGTACGGCAAGATTGCCAAGCTCGACTTTCTGTTCCACAAGAGCGGGCCGCAGCGTGGGCAGCCGCGTGGGTATGCGTTTGTCGAGTATGCGCATGCGGACGAGGCGTTGCGCGCGCTCGCAGCCACGCAGGACAAGACGCTGCGAGGACGCAGGATCGCGGTGAGCTTTGCCTCCAAGACGGCCGATGCGGACCAGCACGCAGGCGCGGCGGGTGTAGGCCCACATCGACGCGACCGAAGAGCGGGGCACGATGGCGAGCCGGCCAGGACGACGCAGCTGAGCCTGAGCAAGAACGCAAAGCAGCCGCACTCGACCGACGCCAAGATCGCCGCCATGGAGGCTAAACTCGCCCACCTGCGTAAAGCCAAGTCTGCTGATCCGTCAGCTCCGCCAGCCACGGGCAAAGCTTCATTACCTCCCAAGCCGGCCTTTACCGCTCGCAAGCACCAACATCGACCGTGACCTTGACCGCCAACTATTCAGCCTTGTAACCATATACCACACGAGCCGCATTGTACAACAAGCATCATGTTTGCATTCGCATCGTGCTCAAAGCAAGGGGGGAAGGAGAGGAGTGTGCGAGGTAGGGAAAGGGGCAAGGGAAAAATGTCCCAGAACAGTTTGGCGCCGTCGACCCATCTGGTACACGGAGCGACGGATTCCTATAGCGTTCTGGGATATCACAACGTTCTCGTCCACCACGGCTGCAACGGCCTCGTAAGGCGCCGCAGCCCTGGCACCCGAATGCATCCTCGCCAGGCACCGCAGAGCCAACAAAGGCAAGACGGCAGTCGCGAGTGGGTGTGGCTGGCAGCTATATACAGCGAGGGAGAGAGAGAGAGAGGGAAGCAGTGAGTAATGCTGGTTCTTGTCGTCGTCTGCCCAGACCAAGCGGTCAGACACTTACACTTGTTTTTGATCGAAGAGAAGAAGGCACCAGTGCGCGCCCACAGCTTCCTCTTTATACCTTTGTCTCTGCTCCCACCGCTCTCCACCCAGGCGCGACTTTCTTTTGCTTTTTGCTTTTTTTTTT
>NW_014638917.1:0-9154 GCF_000747765.1 Moesziomyces antarcticus
TTGGGCGTGCAAATGAGACGTTGCGCGTGATGCAAATCAGCGGAACTTCGAGCGTCGTTTAGGATGCCTTGGCCTGCGCTGGCCTCGCTACACATGAACCAAAGCGATCGGCCCTCTGCACTCAGGCCAAACCCGTACTTGGACCTCCTCTCCGGAACGGATCCCATAGCCCTAATTGCTCGCAAGATCTCCATTTCCGCACCTCTCCCTACGCTCGCAGATACCCCGTGGCGCCGAGAGTTTTTGGCCTTGACGTCCTCGTTGTGAGCCTCGACTCAATCTTCCCGCACTCGCTTACTCGCTCCCTTATTTGGCTCCCGCACTTCAAAAAAAAATAAAGGGGCTTACGAATCGAGGATTGGCGCGACGAGCACATGGTCCTGACTCGACCCGACACGGGGCACAGCCGTGGATGAAGTGAACCAAGCCTTTTGAGAGCAAGCAGATCCTTGGTGGCGCCTTCTCTGCAGGCAGGGTTCTTTGGCTGGCGAAGGCTTCGCTACTCACCGCAAGGTTGAGTACAGCGGCACGTAGATGGCGTGCTCCTGCGATGGCATCGAGCAGTCTCTGTTCTGCAGCTGCTCGAGCGTCGTACGTGTCGAGAGTCGGATATGAGTTGTGCGTTCCGGAGCCCCAGATTCCGGTGCTTGCGAGCTGAACCCGGAAGCTTGTGGCTTGCGGGGGATGCGGCTCAATCTTGTTAGGACATGGCGACGAGGTGCCCGGCCCCCAGGGAACAGGTCATCGATCACAGGGATCAAAATCCCTTCAACAAGGTCCGGCTTCCAAGGATGAGGTCATCGATCACAAGGACCAAAACCCATTCAACAAAGTCCGCTCCAACCTGCGCGTGATCTCCTACGCTCGCGACTCGATGAATCGCAGCCAGGCTTCGGCTCTGCGGATACCGAGGGTCGATTGCCGCAGAGGGATCAAGACTCCTCATCAACGTCCGCTCTAATCTGCGCACGATCTCGTATGCGCACAACTCGATGAACCAGGGTGGATCGCCGCCCCACGCGGACATTTTGCCGTCCGGAGACCCGAGTGCGGCGTCGTGTCGAAGCGAGAGGCTTTCGAGAGCACGTCAGGCTGGAGCGTACTGGCGCTCACTGACGGTGCGACCATGGATACGAGTTTGAGACCGTCCTCGTCTGGGGCCCGGTGCAATACGTCGACCCCTCGTCAAGCAGCATCCGAGAGCGTTAGCGCGTCGAGCTCGTCGCCGCATGTCGAGCCGATGGCGGCTGTCAAACGCTCGAGTCCGATGCCTCCCTTGCCTCGCGCCGCAGAACGTGCCGCGTTCCCTCCGAGCGGAGTGTCCGGGAGAGGCGTCAACATGCGTGTCTCAGTCAGAACCGCCACAACAAGCGGCCCTTCGCACATGCTTTAGATTCCGTGAGAGTGTTCTGTAATAGCCTGTGCAGAAACTACACACCACGAGACCGCTTCGAATGTGATGCTTTCGGACGATGGCAATGCGCAACTAGAGCTTGCTTCGCAGCCATCCGAGCATGCCGCTGCCCTTCTTCTCATTTGGCAGCACCGATCGTTCGACCCACTCCTTGAAGTGCTGCACCACGACGCCGGGGAGCTCGTTCTGGACCCAGTGACCACTTCCTGCCACCTCGATAATTTCGGTCTGGGGTACGTGTTTGAGCATGGTCTTGCCCATGGCGGGTGGAACGGCTACGTCGTCCTTGGGCGAGATGAGCAGCGCGGGGAGCGATTCGGGCAGCGTCTTGGATGTGAGCGCACGGTCTTCTTGCCAGTTGACCTCGCGCGTGCGGTACCAGCTGAGCGGACCCTCCATCCCGCGGCTGCGGAAGATGCGCTCGTAGTGCGCAAGCTGCTCACCATCCAGAATCATGCGGCCGAGATACTTGAGCGGGATGTCCGAGAACTCGGGCATGGTGATCAGCTTTTCCAGCTTGCCCAGCAGATGCCAGTCCCGGATCTCTTCGTCGTTCTCGGAGTCGGCGCTAAACAGACCGGGGATCATGTAGATGATGGCCAAGAAGCGCTCCAGCTGCAACATCAAGGTATACACATGAATGGCGTTCGTCAGTGCGCTGCGGTCAGATGGAAGCGAAGTTCGCGGCTACTCACGTGCTGCTCGATGATCTTGGTGCTCCTCTCTTCGGAAAAGAACTTTTGGTATCCAAAGTTGGGCACGTTTTTCACCACCATGTCGATGGACAGATACTTGGATGTAGGTGCTTGGAAGGGCACGCAGAGACCGGCCACGCCCATGACACGCTCGGGGTACCACTGAGCGAATCTCCAACCGAGCCACGAGCCCCAGTCGTGGCACAGGACGATGACGCGACCATTGCGGCCGTCCGAGGTGAGGCTCTCTGCGCCGTATTCGGAGCCCTGAGCGGCACGTGCGTGATCGAGCAGGCCGTTGAGGTCGATCGAGATGGCGCGGCCTCCGTACTCTGCGAGGCGCGATTCGGTGCCCGGCGCGGTGGATGCGGCCGAGGTGGGCGGCGACGAGGTCAGACCGTATCCGAGCAGGTCCGGGATGATGAGTCGGAAGCCGGCGAGTTTCAGCGGTGCAACGACGTTCCTCCAGCCGTAGGAAAAGTCGGGGAAGCCGTGCAGCAGCAGCAACGTTGCTCGCTCAGGGATCCCGGCAGGCGGGCGGTGGTCGAGGTAGTGGTACCTTCGCTGCGTCGGCGTCGCATCCGGCCGCGACGGCGGCGTGGTCATTGGCGTGGTGTAGAATCGAGAGGCTGTTGCGTCGAGCATTGTTGGCGATATGATCGATGCAAGGAGGAGGACGATGGTGGTGAAGCTGCGGAAGGACGTGCGTGTCGCCAAAGACGCCGCCCGGCAATGGAGTACAAAATTGCGGGGGCAACTGAGCCGGACGCCGGCTACCAAATGTCGCCGTCAGCGCGCACGGATGCTCGTGCTCTGAAAAGGTCTAACATGGAAGCAGAAATCTTAGGATCTAACACTCGGGTTCCAAAATGTCGGGTGCAAGCTTCGCCCAGCCGTCCCCACACTGCACGACCGGTTCTCCTACCGAGTCTGCCATTCGTCAGACTGAGTGTGGGGAAGCAGAGGTGGGGCTGTGTGGAAGAGGCCAGTGCAGATTGGACAGCTGGTCTTGGCACGGCCCAGCGCAGAGACGGCGTTACGAGAAGGTTTGTCTTGGCAGGAACGCGCCAGGCCGGGGGAGCAGTGTTTGATGCGCGGCTGCATGGTGCCACGCGACCTTTGCTTGGGATCAGCTGCCAAGGGCCACTGCCAAGCTTCATGCAATCCGCCGCAACGGGCTGCAGCAACCAAGCTGTCACCATTCACTCCCTCGAGACGAGATGCCGTTCAGCGTCGGTCGCCACCACAGTGCTTACTGCTATAGCGAGTCGCACCCGGCCTGTGAATCGACTTCCAACTGATGCAATTGGTGGCCGAGAGAGGGAGAGAGAGGGCTGGTCTGGATCAGTGTTGCTTCGCATCGCCTTATCAGGACCTGCCAGCGAACCACGCTCGAGCGAGGCTCTGAACATCGATCCTGAAGACAATGCAATGGCTTTCACTCGCTCGCTCGAGTCGATACAGAAGCAGCTCAAGTGGCCAAGGGGTGACGGCAGGCGGGGGCGGCGGCTGTCTTTCGCGTCCCGACCATCTCCGACGATTACGCGGATTGTCGGCTGGCGGAGCACAGGTCGGCAGGACGGCAGGGTCAGGCTGGGCTGGCTGACTCGAGGAGTCGAGGCGATGTGGAAATTGACTGCCATGCGGATGGATCGCCACACCGAAATGCCGGCCAGATAGGCCCATCTGAGATCGAAAAGCGAGCCAGGCACCAACGCTTGCCGCCCATTACAGCCTCTTCCGATGCCATTCGGCCTACGCCAATTACGGCTCCATCGTCGAGCGGATACTCGAGCATCTCACGGCCAAGAGGGTTGGCTTGGCAGCCCGTCAAGCCGTCGACGCGGAGCTCTGCTTTGGCGTAGCTGAGCTGACTATCTCAGCCAGGCGAGCCAGGCGAGACAGGCTGACCCGCCGCGTTTCACGAGTTCGGCTCGGCCGCGCGCGCAGAGGCTGTGGCATCGGAGCGGCCGAGGCGGCTCAATGAATTTTCTTCCGCTTGAGCTTGCCGTGGTGGCGCTGGACTTGCGCAAATAGTCGGGGGTCGAGACCTGGCCTGGCTCTCCCTCTCTCTCTCGCCGTGGCAACAAGGCGTGTCTTGGACCGGGTGCATCTCGTCATTCATGCATACGGCCTGCAGCCCAACGGCGGGACGGGTGGGCGAAAATGCAGAGGCTCACAGCCGCTTCCCGTGCTTCTGCAGTGCACCTGCGTCAGCGTCTGGCACTATCTGCCGCTTGTCTGTTCGCCCGCCCGCTTCGGCTGCCACGCCCAGTTACAGTGATTGGCAATGGCCACAGAGTGTCGCCTTGGCATCCGTTCCTGCTGCGTCGTCGGGGCGACTCCGACTGGAGCGTGAACAGCAACACTCCCAGACACGCACTCTGAGTCAAAGCGTATCTAACGGACCTCCGCAGCGCATCGAGGGTCGGAGCATCTTTCAACTCGCTTGCCCTTGCCCAGATTGGACGCTTGCTTTTGCTTAGCCTCATCCTCCTGGCTTTCCCACTCAACCATCATCTCCTCGTCAACAGTCCTCGTCGCCGACCTTCGACACTCGACATCCTCGATACCAGGCACACGGCACACGGCCCCGTCGTATCGCTCCCATAACTCTCGCTCACCTGAATCCTTCGCGGCTACAACCTCCCGACCGCCATTTTCTACCTCGTTGCTCGAGCAACGATCCGACGACGTCTTGCGAGATGCACGCCACAGAGAAGAACCGCATCTCCACCTGCTCCACAGACAACGGCTCCGTGGACGCACACGGCGGTGCCAGCCTCGCGCCCGTGCTCTCCAACCAATCGGCCAGCTCCGTCGACGCCAAGAAGGCAGAGTGCGGCTCGCCCGTCTCGATCTCGGTCAGGGACGCTGCTGACGCTCAATCGCCAGTCACTTCAGCACCGCATACCCGCAGCTCTTCACACGCCTCGGCAGCAGCTTCACCATCGCGTTCGGACAACATGCCAGCCTCGGCCGCGGTGCACCTCAGCACGCTGCTCGTCACGGGCCAGCGCAAGACGTGGAAGTTTGGCCCCAACGAGACCGTCGAAGCGGTGCGAAACCACATCTGGAACCACTGGCCCGAGTCGTGGCCGCAGCCCAAGCCCGAGTCGTCGGCCTACTTGAGGCTGCTCCACCTCGGCCACATCCTCGACTCGCCCGAACTCACGCTGGCATCGCGAGGCTGCAAAGCCGGCACAACCACCGTCGTTCACATTATCATTCGATCGCTCCCACCACCGGAGCCCACCAAAGTGGAGCAGGGTAAGTTTGATCCCACATGCTCGACCCAAGGCCGTGGTACACGTCGTTCTGACCCTCTTCCTATGCTCACCAACTGTATGCCATCAGAATCGCCCGTCAAGACCACGGCAGCTGAGCCAGGACAGGCACGTCGAGGCACCCGCCAGCAGGAAGACACACCCGGCTGCAGCTGCGTCATCTGCTAGTCCGATGCATCTTCGCTCTTGATCTCTCCTTAATTCGTTCCGACCGCACCACTCTCCGTCTCTCTGCATTCGACATTGGCTCATCCGCATCGCACGTGGTTTCTCTTCCTAATCGGCTCGCTGCAACACCGCTTCACGTCGTCACGATTGCAAAGGTCCAAGCTGGCATCCGCCTCCTTCCCGCCGTCTTTCCGTTTCTCTTTTTCTTTTGCATGGTTCGTCTCGTCGTCTTGTATCACTATCTCTGATTGTCTCTCCGTGTACTTTGTACCAGGCTCAATGCATTTGCATGTTCTGCCGTTTCCGCTCTCTGTGAATGCATACCCGCTGTGAAAGTGGCTCTGCGGTTCGAGCGTGTGGCTTGCAGGTAGGCGCTACAAGTAAAGTGTTAGACCGCATGTGCGGGTGTTGGAGGAGGAATCCCGCAATCCGAGAGCCGAAAGAGCGGTGGAGGCAAAAGTGGAAAATTTCGCGACTGGCGGGTGCGGGAAGGGAAAAAGCCAACAACTCGAAGTCTTCTCGCCAAGGCTGCCTCCTATACTCTGACCATAAACTCGACCTGGACTAGTTTTGCGACGATGGCAGGACAGAAGCGTACACGTAGCAACGAATCTGGAGGGCCGAGCAAGCGCGGTGGTGGCTCTGCCACGGTGTACCGCAAGTCGGCCAAGAAGCAGCGATCGGATTCGCAGGACTCGCCCAAGCCGGTCAAGAAGGTGGTACCGCAGCGCACACGCCCCAAGGATCAGCCCAAGCCCAAGACGAAGCACGAGTTCATCCAGGCCAAGAAGGCGGCAGCAGCCAAGGAGAAGTCAGAAGCGGATGCGGCGCGTCGTGCCGAAGAGGCGGCGGAGAAGAAGCTGCGCGCCAAGCAGAAGCCCACCAAGGGCAAGACTTCCAACGGCGCCTCGCAACCTGCAAGCATCCTGATCAAGCCGTCGCAGCCTACATCTACGTTCAAGA
Source organism: Moesziomyces antarcticus (assembly GCF_000747765.1). NCBI lineage: Eukaryota > Fungi > Basidiomycota > Ustilaginomycetes > Ustilaginales > Ustilaginaceae > Moesziomyces > Moesziomyces antarcticus. The sequence continues at coordinate 6,528 of NW_014638917.1, forward strand.
TCGTGGCGGGATCGTACGAGCGTCTGCTGTACGGTCTGGAGGCGACAGTGGGGCCTGCTGATGCATCTTCGTCTGCATCGGCAGCTGCGGCGTTCAACGTATCGCTCAAGCCGATCTTCACGTTCCCGGCGCACATTTCTTCGATTCGAACCGTGGCTACTGCGGGAGCGGAGTCCAAGTGGTTGGCGACGGGGGGTACGGATGAGGTGGTCAAGGTGTGGGATCTGCGCAAGCAGCGCGAAGTGGGACAGCTCACGGGACACGAGGGAACGATCACGTCGCTGGTGTTTGCTTCGCGCACCTATCTGCTCACGACGAGTGCCGACTCGAATATCAACCTGTACCGCACGCGCGACTGGGCGCTGCTGCGTACGCTTAAGGGCCACATTGGACGCATCAACAGCGCGGCACCGCATCCGACGGGACGACTGGCGCTGAGCGTGGGCTCGGACCGTACAATTCGAATGTGGGACCTCATGCGTGGACAGGCAGCCGCATCGACGCGCATCGGCATCGAGGCCGACGTGGTAAGATGGGACACAACCGGCGCCAGATTCGCAGTGCTCGCCTACCGCCAAGCCATGATCTTTGGCACGGACATGACCAAGATCGCTGAACTCGAGGAGACGCGTCGCATCGGCGATCTGTGCTTCTTGCGTGTTAAGGATCGAGAGGCAAAGGAGCACGAGCTCTTGCTGGCTGGACTCGAGGATGGCATTGTCAAGGTGTTCGATCTGGACGCCAAGGTGGAGCAGGCTGCCAAGGAGGCCAAGGCTGCCAAGGAGGCCGAGAGCGATGCCGAGGATAGTGATGACGAGGAGGAGGAGGAGGAGTTGGCGCCACTGGTGGAGGTGGGACGACTGGTTGGGCACAAGAACCGCGTTCGCTCGATTGCCGTTCTTCCGGTCAAGGTGAGCGAGGGCGCGCGCTCGTATGTTGCGGTGACGATCTCATCGGACGGCTTCATTCGCACATTCGACCTCAGCTCGATCGTCAACAAGCTCAGTGGCGACACACGACCATTGGGTGCGTATGCGGCCGAGGTGGTGTCGGTGGAGAGTGTGGCCGAGTACGACACCAAGGGCACTCGTCTGACGTGCCTGACCGCTGTCGGTGTTGCGGGCGGTGCGAGCGCGGACGCCGAGGAAGACGAGGCGGAGGACGAGGTGATCGGTAGCGACGATGACGACGCCGAGGAGAGCGACGAGGTGGACGAGCAGGCCGAGGACGACGAGCTCAAGGCGCTCGAACGTGCGCTCAAGGATGCGCAGGCCCAGGGACTCGATCTGGAGGACCTCGAGGCGTTGCTCGATGGGGAGGATGACGATGACGACGAGGACGACGACGAAGATGTCGATGAAGATGTCAGCATCGACGACGACGACGACGAGGCGGAAGGTGAGGACGAGGACGAGGACGAAGGAGAGCTCGAGTAGTTCAACCAGCCACACTCAATACCATTGTTTGGACTCTTGTGCCCGATTTGTTCGGCGATGTGATGGCGAGGTGAGATTCTTCCGATCTGTTGCGACAGTGGACGTGCAGCGGCCGGGTTAAATTTGACTTCTTTGGCAATGTATCTGGCAGGGTTGCGCGAGATTCTCGGGGCTCACCACGCCAATCATGATCGGCGACGGGCCGAAGCGAGGCCAACCTTACGGTACCGCCCCGAATTCGCACATCGCTGCTGTTGGAGGGCGCAAACTCGAGCCGAAATGCGGGCAGCGAAATAGGGGTCACAAAATATAATACACAGCACAGCACAGCAAAGCAAAAAAGACCAAGACGCTTGGATGCATGCACGGCTGCACGGCTGCATGGACGCATGCGCCTCGGATCCTCGATCTTGGTGGTGAGCGATTTGCCTGCAACTACCGAACGGCGTGGAGGGTGCGTTGTTGGTAGCAATAGCAACGGCCAAGAGAGCGTCGGCATGCAAGTCAGTGAGTGTCGGCGCCTGAATCCCACTCTGCTGCCTTGAACGAGGGGTGCAGTAACTAACTTAGCGCGTGCGTTGGGATGGCCAAGCACGCGTGTGTTGCGATAGTGTGTTGCGAGTTGGGAGCTGCACCCTTGTTTTGGCTCGATGCGCGGATCTTCCTGAAACCCCGTCTGCCTCGAAAAACAGACTGGCGCCGAGCCGAAAGGAAAAAGCAACCGAAAAAGCTTCCAAACGGAAACATCCTCACGCGGCACAAATCCACAGCAGCGAAGGTCGTCGCTTTCGAATGCATGCACGAGGCAGCTGCATGGGTTGCATGCTGCGATGCTGCGCTGCTGAGCTGTCGTTTTTTTTGTGGTTTGTACCGCCCACCTTTGCTTTCCTCTGGATGGAGGGCTATCGACTCGTGCCTGGCGAGGCGAGCCTTGGAGGGCGGCTGCAAATTCGAAGGGGCAGCAGCTGCTCATGCGTGCATCAGCGTCCGTGAGCGGAGCGCTGCAGATGATCGCCACGAAAGCACAGTCAGACACACACACAGGCAGGCGCTCACCCCCCCGCCTCAGGGTGCATGCGAAGCCCTGAGCCGCTCTCAGCCTGTGCTCGCGGCCCCTTGCGTCGTCGTCGTCGTCCTTCCCTCCGAGATTGGCTGTCCGCCCCACCACCACCACCACCACCACCACCACCA
>NW_014638918.1:0-9194 GCF_000747765.1 Moesziomyces antarcticus
GAGAGAGAGAGAGAGAGAGAGAGAGAGAGAGAGAGAGCGAAAGAGGGCGAAAGAGAGCGAAGGAGCGGCTCTGAAATTCAAAAGTGCAACCTGCAGCTCCACCAGCTCCCACCTGCATGAACACGCTCAGATCGGCGCCGCCCTGACCGAACAGAGGCAGAGAGAGAGCAACAGGCGCTGCACCGTCCATCCGCCTCGCACTCGTCGAGGTCGACGACGGGCGGGCGAGCGAGCAGCGAGCCAGGTCAATCAACCTTCCCGCTTCTCTCTCCACTACTCCTCGTCCTATCTTCATCACCACCAACGGGTCCCGCTTCCACAAGGCCGTCCACGATCGCATCCATCTTCAACACTGGAGCGCGCCATCCATGCTCTGATCCGCGCTCTCCCAGCCACGGTCGTCGTACCGCACTCAACTACCTCGAGGCGCTCTCCACGTGCACGTACAACCCAATACGCCCCCGTCGCGCCAAGCTACAACACCATAGGCTTTTGGCACTGCGCCAAGCTTGCGTCATTCATCCGCTGCCGCGCATCAACTCAACCTTGTTTCGACCCGCGTCTCCGTCGGCGGCAGCAGCCTTCCCGCTAATCAAGCTCGGCAGATCGGCTGCGCCAGAGCCTGCTTGCGCACTCGCCAAGACATCCCACCACAAACTTTGCTCCGTCTGCTTCGATACACTCGTCCATGGACTCCCAACCATCAGCTTCCTCGCCAGCTACGGCTGAGGCTGCATCACGCGCACACGCACGCGCAAGCGCAAGCACAACCGCGCATGCAATCCCCTCCTCCTCCTCCTCTCTCGCCCCTCCCTCCACATCCCGCTTCGGCAGCCAATCCAATCCTTTCCGCCGGTCCTCGTCAAGCTCCATCGGCGCCAGCGTGCTGGCGCGCTTCACACGCTCCGCTTCCCAACGCACACAACCACCCGCCGACATCCCCAACGATGCACACGAGCCACACAGCCGCCCCTCTATCGGCAGGCGCATCTCCTCCCGTGCATCCCGCAAGTCGCTCTCGGCAGATCCCACCTCGGGAGCCAATCTCGCCGAACTAAGCAAGCCCACAGGAAAGTTCAGGAGCGGCGTCAACTGGGGCCCTCAACAGGCTCCCGAGCCATTTATGGACTCCTTCACAGATGCCGATCGCAAGCTCGCAGAATCCCTCCAGGCAGAAGCGGCCCTCGCCTCCGGCAGCACAGCAGCAGCCCAGTCGCATGCACAGGCACGCGGCCTCGGTCAGCCCATCTTTGTCGAGCGCCCATCCATATCATCCGCCGCAACCACCAACACCGCCTCCGCCTCCACCGCCGACTCTCCCTCCCCACCCACCTCAATATCCCAACTCCCCACCGTCTCCCAGACCATCGCCGCACTCACCGCCAGTGGCATCAATCCGGACGTGCTCGCAACGGCTACCCCGCCAAAGTCCTCCTCACCGCCCTCGCAACCGCATCCAGAACAGCCTGCACCCGCCGAGCGCACATCCATGCACGTCAGCGACGACACCATCGCTCTGGCCCATCCAGACGGCGCTACGATCGCAGATGGCGATACACCCTGCACCACACCTCCACCCAAGAGCAGACAGCCGTCTCACGGCGAGAATGGCTCCGCGAGCACGGACAACCACATGCTCGCACGCGCCGCCCAGCTCGTTCTGGAGGCCGCCCGCCAGCAGGCGCGTGTAGAGACTCGCAAGAAAGGTCGTTCGGCGCCCGCCTCTCCCAAGCGCATGAGCTCCAGCCTCTCCCCCATACCCACTGTCTCTCCAGACGCCAACGCCAGCCAAGAGGCCGTCGCCCCAGCCCAGGCGTCGCTGACCGAGCCCTCACAGACACCCTCGCAGCGTGACCGCTCCAAGTCCGACGCGGCTGGACAGGGCGCCGGCGTGCAGAGACGCAAGAGCTTCCTCCGCTCCATGAGCGCGCGCTCACGTCGAGAAAGGAAGGAAGCCTCAGAAGGATCAGAGACTCCTACGCCCACCTCCAACAGCCCCATCATCGCTTCCACCACCACCTCTGGCACAACCACCCCAGGCGGCCGCCAACGCCGCTACGTCGACACACGCGACCTCGACCTCCTCGCACGTGAGCTCGCGGCTGAAGCCATCGCAGAACAACTTCAGCAGCAGCAGTTCCAGCCACCTTTCGCCAGACCTAGCCGCAGCGGCAGCTCGTCGCCTTTGCGATCCAAGGCCGCCGCCTTTAACGACCCGCGCAGACGCTCCTTCCCCAGCATCCTCGAAGACTCGCCCCTCCAGGACGACTCCATCATCCCCGTCGGTGCCGCCTCTGGCGCACTCAAACCCATGACCCCTCTCTCCCCTTCCTCCCGCTCCAACCCTCGCAGCCGCGCCAGCGATGCCAAGAGCAAGGTTGGCGTTGGATCCCCTTCCACCGTATCCGGCCTGCCTGCCGATCCCACCAATGGCCTCGTCCCCCAAGAGATGTTCCTCGGTCTCGGCGGTTCACCCTACCCGAGCCTGCCTCCAGGTGCCACGCGAGCCGGCGTCTCGTCGTTGGACAACCTGGATCCGTTCGGTATCCCGCTTACCCAGGAATCCTCGCCTTTCGACGCAACCACGGCCTACGCCAACAAGACCAGCGTCTACCACACTCCAAACCAGGTCGCCGTGTCGCGCAGCCTGTCGGGAGCCTCGACGTGGTCCGCCGCGCAGACTTCGCCAAATGCCAAGCGTCGGCCCGTGCTCACCATGACCATGAACGACCCGCAGGCAGAGCTCCAGGGGCTCACCAAGCCTCCCAAGGAGAACGGAAAGCGCCTCACGCCCTTCGGTAGCCGCGCTGGCAGCCGCGCACCCAGCCCGAGTCCCTCCTTCACCAACCTCAAGAAGGAGGCCGCCGCACAGGACTCGTCTGCCGATTCTGCAGCTGGCGATGCCGTCAACGGCAGCAGCGAGGTGGCTGACGCTGCCGATGCCTCTTCCCTTGCTGGCAAGCCGACATCGGCGGTACAGTCAGAGAACAACAGCATCCATGTCCCCAGCCGACGCAACTCGCTGGCCGTCTCTGACAAGGGCTCACGCAGCTCGCTCGCTCCTGCCAAGCAGAAGAAGGCCGGACGTCTTTCGACCATGTTCCGCTCTGGCCGAAGCAAGGAGCAGTCGGACGCAGCCTCCTCCGCCAAAGGCTCGTCTGCTCATGCTGTCGCTGCATCGGCGTCGTCCGCCGAAGCCAGCGCCTACGCCACGCCTACGGGCGAGACGAGCACGTTGGCGCTCTCGCCCGTGTCTGCAGCCGTTTCGGCCGACAGCGATGCCGACATTTCTCCCGTCGCGTTCCGCGCGGTAGAGCTACCCGCAACGCAGGACGCTGCACGTCGAAGTGCGCCGGCGAGTGCCAGTGCAAGCCGACGTTCGAGTATGGCGCTCGAGGCCGCCGACCGACCCGCTCCCAAGAAGCGACCGATTCGCGCGCTCTTGCGCCGCCTCAGTAGCTTCAGCAAGAGCGACGCCAAGGAGGCCGCCAAGGACAACAGCGCCAAAGCCAACTTCCCAGACGCCAGCACCATGCCCATCGTCGACATGGACAAGCTCAAGCAGCTCAGCCAGAACCCGGACGCCAAGACGACTGAGCTCGCCGTACAGGAGCCAGCGTCTGAGTCGAGCAAGGAGGCAGCACACAGCGCCTCCGAAGCGGCATCCGCCGATGGCGTGGAGCCGGTCACGGACAAGGATACGACCGACACGAGCGGCTTGGCTCCGCGCATCCAGGGGCTGGATCTGTCCAACGCGTCGCCTGTACCGGTCAACCAAGAGATGGCCAAGAGCGGCTTTGGCACTCGCTCGGCCTACAAGTTTGGGGACAACACCAGCACCGACAGCGACGTTCGCAAGCCTGGCAGCGTCAAGGTGATTGCTTCCCCCGGCGACGGGAACCAGGACTCGACGGCGAGCCTGGGCGATGCGAGCAGAGCGCCCGACAAGGCAACCGACAAGGCAACCGACAAGGCAAACGACAAGGAGGATAGTTGGGAGCGACCGGGAGCGGCGCTGATCCAGCGAGCCGACTCGCAGACGCCATGCTCCGAGGACTCGTTCTTCCTCGGCAGCGGCCAGAGCACCAACAGCCGGCCCGGGAGTGGCGCGCTGATGAAGCATGGAAGCGAGAGCGCCATGAGCGAGGAGCTGTACACACCCGACCCTTCCACCGCCTATCTGCCTGCGACCAAGGCGGACGGAGCTGCTGATCCGGTTCGACACACTGGCATGCTGGAAGAGGCCACTCTCTCCTCCACCGTCAGCAGTGCTACGGCAGCCGCTGATGCCAAGGCAACCGTGGCCGAGCCCGTCGTCACCGCTGTGCCCCACGACGAGGCTCCGCGCTTGACCGCCGCTTGATACGTGTACTCCTACGGAGACAGAGCAACACTCGTTTCAAAGAGCAAATGAAAGAACAATGCTTATTGCCTTCATTCACAGATTGTCGTGATTCGGGTTGGGGCCCATGCGGAAAGGGTGATTGTGGGAGTCTGTGAGAGCGCGTTTGAAGGCCTGTACAGCGCGCGGAAGTATTCTCTTCGCGCTCTCCGGAAATTCCGAACTCTTCGGACATAACTCGAGCTTCCATGCTGCGCCACCTCCTTGCGGCCGTCACAGCGACTCGTGCAATCACGTTTCTACCGAGACACGATTGTCTCTATCATCATCACCATCACCACCATCTGTTGACGAGCTGAGAGCTCGCGTACGTGCTGGACAGGCCGCTACTCACCATGCTCCACCATAGCTGCGCCCGTTGCCGCACCAAGAAGATCCGGTGCGATGGCGCCTCGCCGTGCGCTCACTGCGTCGACAACCAGGTGGCTGACGAGTGCAAACGTGTCATGCGCAAGTCACGCACCCGCAAGGATGCCTCGAAAGGTGCCCGGAGCGTTTCCAGCGCGGCTCGCGACAGCTTCAGCTTCAATCGCGCCTCGCCGTATTCGTCGTCTCATCGACCCCTGGCAAACGCCGCTCAGCCCGTGGTGACATCCGAGGCTGAGACTGCCTCCTTTGTGGCGCAACAAGCCCGCACGTCTACTCGCCCATATGCAGCGTCCATGACTTCCTCCGTCCCTGACCTGGATGTGAGTGGCGGAAGCCGCTCCAGACGAGTGTCGGCAGAGCTGGCTCAGCGCGCGCGCGAGACCATCGGCGACTTGAAAGTGGCCGAGCGGATGATCGACACCCACTTCTACTGGCGCTGCTCGAGCATGGTCTACAGCTGCATCCATTTGCCAACGCTCCAGTTGACGCTTCCGCGACTCTACTCGCCCGAGGTCAGCGACGCCGTAGGTGAGGATGAGCTGGCCGTTGTGCTTCTAGTGCTTGCCATGGCGATCCAATTCGCACCGCACGACGCGAGCGAGTCGGACCTGATGCCCATGTGCCAGGACTTGGGCGCGTCCATGACACCCTTGGAACGTCAGAACGCTCTACACGCTCTCGCCGCGCCGCTCTTGCAGCGCATGGTGTTCAGCTCAGAGGCCACGCTGCAACAGCTGCAGGCGTGCATCCTCACGGTTGTCTACGACCTCGACTCGGCAGGCTTCAAGGAGCAGATGCGTCTGCATGCCGTCCGAGCAGCTCAGACGCTCAGGCTGGACCATATCAATGCAGACGTTCCGGTGACAGTAGACAACGAAATGGGCGTCCGAGCCTGGTGGTTCCTCGTCTGTCGCGACTGGTTTGTCTCGCCGCAGAAGGGCTCGTACCTGCTGCATCCGCACCACTTCACCACCCGCATGCCGCTGATGGTCAGCGATGAGGCACTCGAACGCATCCCTTTGGAGCTGCCTCTACCATCGCTACAGGAGCCAAGTGACAAGTGGCTTCCGGTACGCTGGATGGAGCCGCTGATTCGACTCGCCACACTCGTGCGCAGCCTCGTTGACGAGAAGCTGCGCAGCCACGCCAGCGGGCCTCTGCCGTTCCACAAGGTGGAGAAAGGCTTCAGCGAGCTCATCGATGCGCTCCCACGCGGCTTCCGAATCGACGAAATCTATCTTGTCAATACGGGCCAGCCCAAGAGCGGATGTCAGGAGCGCTACTCGATCGAGCGCTGGCTGCTGCACCAGGCCATCTTTGCGGCCATGCTCGGATTCTACGAGGTGCAGCTGGGCGAGGCTGTGTCGGCTGAAGTCGTGACGCTCGCCAACCATATCCTGGACCTGCAGGGCCGGCTGCGCCACCGCTGCAATGTGGTCAACTCGCTGCGCATCAACGTCGACTCGGTGGTGCGTGCTTCGATGCTCATCTGCACCGATCTCATGCACCAGGCGCGCACGGGAGGGTCCAGTCTGGCACGACAGATCTCGCTCGGCCGTGTACGTGAAGCCATGGTGCGGGTCAATGCACAGACACCCGCGACGCAAGCCGATGTCGAGTTCGTATCCACGCTGCTTCGAGCCGAGGCACGGCTTTGGGAGCAACACCGCACCAACTTCAACGGGAGCTTCGATGGTATGGTGACGCTTGGCGGCGGGAGTACCACTAGCAGCGCAAGCATCGCTACGGAGGATCACAGTGCCAGCAGTTTGAGCGTGTTCAGTGCTCCGCTGACGCCGCTGTCAATCGAGACAGGAGCAGACGTGCGCATGGGCTCGGCCGACTCTCCCGCTCACAGCCTGGTGGAAGCTTCCATGCGGGCCGAAGCCATGCGCACCGAAGACAGCAAAGCAAGTATGTTTCCGAAGGACACCGGCATCTGCCCTGCGCTGCACGTCGACAGTGCAGCGGTGGACAAGCTGTGGAAGCAAGTCATCGAGTTCCTCCAAGAGAGCCCGGAATGAGCAATTCGAATCGACTTTCGCACGTATTTTAGACACCGAGAGCGAATCGATGTCGTGCCTGTGCGCAGCAAAGCACGCGAAGCGAGGCGGACCACGCTTGTTCTGTTACCTCCGGGTGATGTCTGGAGTTATGATGAACGAGATGCGAGTTTGTCGCCAGGAAAGATACAAGGCGGCAACGTGTGCGGCCCGGGTTGAGGGAGGCAACTTAGTTCCGACCTAGTAGTTTCCGTTCCGTGGCACGCCTTGGGGACAAAAGCGCGCGTGCAATTTTGACAGGTGTCTCGGCAATATTGCGCCGAGCAAATCCGGCTTTACGAAGAAGGTCTGTGTACGGGGGAGCTTGCTATGCGTGCTCGCTTCGGGCTGATGTCGGTTGGTGCGGAGGCTGACAGGTATAAAGCCACGCTGGTTGGAGCGCAGACAAGAGGAGGAGGAGCGCTTATCCTATCCCTCGAGACTGACACGCACGCTTGCGAAAAGCTCGATCATGTCGGCACAAGAGCTGGCACAAGAGCTCTTCCTCGTGACGGGCGCCAATGGTACGCAGAACATCCGATCAATGACAGCGCCAGCAAGACACTGACTCAATCGTTACGGAGTGACCAGGCTACATTGCCGCTGCGCTCGTTCGGCAGCTGCTGCAAGACGGCAAACACGTGCGTGCAACTGTGCGACGTCAACAGGCGGGCGACGATCTGCGTGCTGCTCTCCCTGCTTCCACCGTAGGCAGGCTGGGAATCGCCATCGTACCTGACATCATTGCCCCCAATGCCTTCAGAGTAGCTCTCCAAGGTACGCACCCAATCCACCAAAAATGTCGGCCAGCCATCTCTGATCCGACTCTTTTTCCGGGCGGGAATAGATGTGACGCATGTTTTCCACATGGCATCTCCGCTTCCAGGCGAGGGCAAGACCGATGCCAAGCGTGACTATCTCGATCCTGCCAAACTCGGCGTATTGTCGCTACTGGAGGATGCAAGCCACACGCCTTCGGTTCGAAAGGTGGTGTTAACCGCCAGCATCGCTTCGATTATGGACGTCAGACGTGCCAACACCGACGGCAGCTTTACGGAGAAAGATTGGAATCCGATCACCTACGACTACGCCATTGAGCTCGGGGCGGGACTTGCAAATGGAAAAACTAGCCCGATGACCATCTATGCTGCAAGCAAGGCTCTGGCCGAACGAGCGGCTTGGGAGTTTGTGCACGAGCACAAGCCGTCGTTCGCCTTTGCAGCTGTTCATCCGGGATTTGTTGTGGGCAGGCCCGTTACAGGTAGTATCAGCGGCTCAAACGGTATGCTGTGGCAAACACTCACAGCTCGCCCTGTGCAGGAGTCCGCACAGCCCATGGCGTTTGTCGACCTCGAGGATACAGTGCGCGGTCACTTGCAGGCCATGCAGCGCAAAGAAGCGGATGGTGGCAGATTCCTCCTGGTGGCAGGACAGCCTCTCACCCACGAAGCGATCAATTGGGCTAAAGACCGCCAGCCCGATCTGCCCTTTGATCGAGTCGACATTCCTGCAGATGCCGAGGAGAGGAAGAGGAAGTTTACGGGCTACGACAATTCGGCATCTCGCGACGTGCTGGGCATCTAGTACAAGAGCCTCGAACAGACGATTGGCGACTATGCTGACTGGGCTGCCACTGCCACCAAGTCAAAGTCCTGACCTCGTTTCCTTTCATCGCAATAGCGAACATCGAGCTCGCCGTGTTCCGTGCTGCAATGAAATGCCTCTCTCTTCCCGCATCAGCCTGCATTCTGGGAGTTGATCAAGAGCACGCCAACGATTCAAAGCGTCCATACCGGATGGATCAGAGACGGCCGCAGACTACTCTGACTAGGGGGTTAGCACGCAATTGGCAGCAATGACGTGGATCTGGTAACAGGTGAAAGACCGCGAGTGAATCGCATCGCTGGCTTCCACCGGACTCCACTCGAGTTTACCGGCCGGCTCGTTTGCATGAAAGCGTGGCTTGACCAGCGTGACCATCGACAGGACAGCGGGACCCGTTTCAGAGCCGACGGAAGTTCCAGAAAGCGGGTCCAGTCAAAGCAGAGTGCACGGATCCAGCGCCCAGTCCGCTCCGATTCCACGTGAGGGAGCCACGGGAAGCGTTTGGTTTGTTCGAGTGGCTGAATTTTCCGGTCGGAGTTTTGCGGCAGCCATCGAAGGGTCCAGACAAACAGACGCCAGACAGCGCCAAGCCTGCGCCCAGCCCTATCGCGGGTCCCGTCGGCGCGTCCACATTTGTGAGTTCACACAAATTCCTGACAGCTGCCATGACGCCTCTTCGGAAAAAAAAAAGGAAGCCTTCCCGCCTCCTGCTGTTCCACGAGGCTCGTTCCCGTCCCGTTCGATTCTCCCTCGTGCACCTCCGTTGACCTGTTGCG
>NW_014638919.1:0-9213 GCF_000747765.1 Moesziomyces antarcticus
TGCCACGGTTGTCATCGTCGTTACGATGGGCCCAAGCACGACGCTCGAGAGCAGCGTGAGGCTGGCGGCCAGGACCAGGGTCGCCGCCGGTGCCATGGTTGTCATGGTCAGAGCGCTGCAGAAGCGACTGCTCGTGGCCGTGGTGAGGAATCTGACCAACGGGAGGAGGGACGCCGCCGCGGTTGTTGGGATCGAACGAGTTGCCGGGATCGGTGCCGGCACCTGCTTGGCTACGGCGCTGCAGCACATTGGTGCCTACAAAAAACCCCACTCGAATGTCAGCATCTCGTGTCGAGCCGTGCAGACTGTGTTTGGACATACCGTCAGCTCTGCCGGGCACGGTCAAGGCCAGCGCAATGGCGATGGCGATAAAGCACTTGTTGAGGATCATGATGAATCAAAATCCACAAAAGGAGCTGTGAAGAGTGATGGATACATCTCAAAACTCAGCGGGCAAGAGTAGGTCATATATATAGCTTGAAGCTGCCAAACCCACATAGTAGCAGGGGGGCACATGAAAAAGGCAGCGACTCCATGTTGTCACCAAAGCTACGTCGACATTGATGCAGCGTTGATTGTGCAGGCATTCCCGCCCGGACCACGGCGAAATGAGGTCGGGCGTGGGAAGCTCTCCACCACCAAACTCTGGGTGGGTTCGCCAATGAATGGCGAGCTCGAAAACTTCCCAGGCTTTGCATCCATGGGATCCGCTTGGCATCGCAATTCATTTGACCATCCGTCGTTCGCCAAGCTCCGAGATGCACACGATTTCGACATCATCAACAAGACCGGGCCAAGTCAAGCCGATGTGAGTGGTGGAAGACAAAAAAGACTCCGAATCGTCATTGTGGGCGTGAGTATGCCCCCACACACCTGCAGAATGGGCCATCTGACGCCAGGATTCCCCGTGGCAACCCAGGGTGGGTTCATGTTTCCTCATCACTCGAAAAAGACCCGCGCCACTTGGTGGGACGAAAGTATGACTGGAGTTGCAGTGAGAAGGCTGGGGGAGACAAAGCTAGGCGGCTAGGACGCTGCGAACCGTGTCGCGGAGATGCTTGCTCGTCACCGCCTGAGGGGTATAGACCTTATTGAGCAGGAGCGTGGTGACGAGTTGATCGATCTGCTTGACCTTGGCCGAATCGATGGTGTCGTCCGGTGCAGCTTTGCCGAGTGCCGGCGTGGCAATAAGCGCCGCGGTCGTCTGTCCGCCACAGTCACACGATCAGCTTCCTGCCGAATGCTGGGAGAAGGATGCAGGGCGTGGGAAAGAACTTACGACTTTGGTGCCCCACAGGGCGCGGATCCAGGGCCCTTGTGCAGTGGCTTCGGTGGCGGCTGCGTCGCTCTGGCAGAGCTCGAGCACGCGCAGGTAGGCCTTGTATGCGCGTGCGACGTCGCCGTTGGTGTAGAGCGTCTCTGCGTACTTGAGGTGGAAGAAGGTGTTTTGCGGTACCTGGAGCAGGAGCTCTTCGAGGGCAAAGGCGGACTGGGCATACATGGCGTGATCTGCGTAGATCTCTGCGAGTTCCTGCCATGCTTCCGGGTCGTTGTAGAATGTGTCGAGATGGCGATTCAACGCCTCCACCACGCGTTTGGGCGTGGGCTCACCCAGCGCCTTGATGGCTGCAATGCGTCGTCGGGAGAGCACGAGCGAAGTGGGGTCCTTGGCAAGCTGTGTGTCGTAGAACTCGATGGCTGCCGATGCAGGACCCCGGCCCTCGAGCAGCATGCCCTGCAGACACGTCACACGCTGCGACGCCGGGAAGCGCGAGGTGAGCCTCGAGATGCACAGCTCGGCCAGGTCGAAGCGGCTCGTCTCGATGGCGGCGATGGCGACCTGTTCGAGAAGCGACCAGAGCTCGTCGTCGGGGAGTGAGGTGAGGCCGCCCTTGGAGATGATCAGCTCGCCGTATCGGACGGTCTTGTGAGGCGCGCGGATGGGCCGCCGTCTTTGCTCGGCGAGCCAGTGCGCAGCTGCCTTGAGATCGGTGTCCGGATCGCCCGACACCTGGAATAGCGACGTCGCCATGGTGACAAAGAGCGGCAGCGATGACTCGTGTGCGTGTGTGTGTCTCCGGGTGATCCGACGAGTGTCGTGATGGCAAGTTGAAGGTGGCGGCAGAGTGATAGCGACGCAAGACTGACTGAGGCGTGGGAGTCGAGGCGGCATGATCCGAGCGTTGTTGCGAAGAACGCGCGTGCGAAAATTCGGTTCAAGATGTTAGACTTCCAGGCGAGAAGAGCCGATGGGCCCGATGACGCTCGGCTCCGACGCAGAGGGTCGCAGATTCGCGTTGGAAATGGCAAGCGGGCGAGGAGCGCCATCATATCCCACACTCCTCCTCAGTCACGGCGACCATCGACTAGCAACCACCTTGCACTCTTTCGACTCGCGTCTGATCTGATCAACATGGTACGTTGGCACCCTTGCCTATCTTGGAGCTTGTACGCAGGGTAGCTCGCTGACCACATGCACACACGCACACGCACGCACGACTTGTGATCGTACTGTTGGTCGCCTCGCTGCATTCTGGTTGGGGTTGGATAGGGAGCTGGACCTCGATACCCTTACCCGAAGGAGGTGTGGACGCCCGCAGGTGGCTGGTGGACTCGGTACGTTTGCGATGCGATCCTCTCTTGGCCTCGAGCGGTATACTGACCTTGGTGGTGCTATGGCAGCCCCAACAACTGGGTTTCGAATACGGCCGTGTGTGCCGTCGGCATCGCACTCGCAACATACGGCGTGTGGACGTACAGCGCAGACCGAGAGGTAAGTTTTCCTGCTCCCGACTCGGCATCGTGGGTAGTACGAGGTTTCTGACTTTGGTTTGCGCCGCGATACAGTGGAGGCACAACGCTCCTACCAAGCCCATCCCATCTATGAACGTAAGTGTGCATGTACGGCCGAGTCGTGTATAAGGGCAAAGATAAGCTGACGATTCGATTTTGGTATGCATTGGCGATGTGATAGTGGGCAAGGCAGTTCAAGGAGGGCGAGCTTTCGGTCAAGGAGCCTTAAACCTGCTCAAGCTCAGCCGGCACATCGTACGGCCTCTCTGCAATCCAAGTACAATCTTTCTCCCTCTTTCGACACGGGCGGACGTGAGCACGCGAAAGGCAACGATGAAATCTCTTTTCGGATGCACGCAGGGGTATGGAATAGTTACAGACACAGCACGCGGCGATGGGAGGGAGGCTCAGTTGGTGCCGGCGATCTCCTTGATGGTGTCGATGAAGGCCTGGGGCTTGTGAGCGAACCTGCCGAGGAAGAGTCCATCCACACCTTGGCTGATCTTTGCGAACAGACCGGGGCCCGCAGAGCCGCCGTAGAGAATGCGCATGGATTCGTCGGTTCGCTTGTCTGCGCCGACGTACTCCTTGTTGTACCGCCTCCTGAGCGCCTTTGTGATTTTGACGACGTACTCGGGCGAGGCGGGTTCGGCCTTTCCGATGGCCCAGACTGGCTCGTATGCAAGCACCACCTCGGCATCCGAGGGCATGCCTTCGAGCGCGGGACGGATCTGACGCCAGCACTCTTCGACGACGGCATCCACATCGTCGATCGAGAGCTCGTCGAGGTTGCGCGGGCGCGACACTTCGCCGATGCAGATGAGCGGCACCATACCATTGTTGGCAATGGCAGCGGCCTTGTTGGCTACGTCTTCGTCCGTCTCACCAAAGTAGCGGCGGCGCTCGGCATGGCCGATCTCGACAAACTTGACGCCGACCTGCGAGAGCACCTTGGGAGACACTTCGCCCGTGAAGGCGCCAAAGTCCTGCGAGTGCACATCCTGCGCGCCCAGAAGCAGCGGAGACTGTGCGGACGAGATCTGGCTGGCGACCGAGCTGAGCGTGACAAAGTCTGGGATGACAAAGATGTCCGTCGGCTTGGAGAGCGATGGCAGAGCGGACGAGAGCAGCGAGATCGACTCGTCCACATACTCGCGCGTCTTAGGCACGTCAAAGTACATCTTGAACGAGACGCCCACGAGCGGGCGGCGAGATGATGATGGCGACGACATGTTGACGGGTCCGAGTTGGCGAAATGAAGTGGTGACGGTTGGGTGACGGATGAAGACGATGGGATGAGGATGGCCTTGGCTTGGCCACGACGCGACGGCCGAATCTTCTTGGCTCAGTCTATCTTTCGGATAGCCACTGCGGAGCAGACTCTCGCGTTCGGCTCGAGCGAACAGCAGCCATACACTCTGTGACCGACCCGCGTGAATCCGAGGCGAGGGACGGCCAAGATGGCCAGAAAACGCCGAGGGCCGTGATCACACCCCACGCTCGCTCGGCTGCCCCGTGTGTGGCAAAGGCGGCCGAGCGCTGAGTCCGGGCCAGAGCGGCAAGACGCCGAGGATTTGGCACAGCGCCAGGGAATTCGGGCTGAAATGCCGGCCGTCGACGCTAAATTCGAGCTCGAGCCAGAGCGCTCTCCGCCTCTCCCACACAGAGCTGCAGGCGCCCCCACACACACGCTTTGGCCTCCACAGCTGTGCCCGCACACACACGTTGGGTCGAATCGGAAAACGCCGACGAGCCTTGCCAAAGCTGGCTCAGCATTGGGGCACATTCCCAGTCGCAGCGGTTCACAGTAGCTGGTGTCCACTGCACGACGAGTGGCGAAAGGATCCCGGACCAACGAGTCACTGCCGGGGATACATCAGAAGAACGACTGTCTCCACTATTCTTCCCTCCCAACCAACACACGCACCCGCACACCAATCCATCAACCCATTCCCTCATCAACCTCGACAAAATGGCCGCCCCTCAAAAGTGGAAGATCGCATTCGGCTGCGACGAAGCCGGTGTCGACTACAAGAACGCGCTCATCAAGGATTTCGAGGCCGACCCTCGTGTGGAGTCGGTGATCGACGTCGGTGTGCCGTCGAACGCAGACAAGACCGCCTACCCTCACGTCGCCGTCACCGCCGCACGCAAGGTGGCCAGCGGCGAAGTTGACCGTGCGCTGCTCATCTGCGGCACGGGCCTCGGCGTCGCCATCGCCGCCAACAAGGTCAACGGCGTGCGTGCCGTCACCGCGCACGACTCGTACTCGGTCGAGCGCGCCATCCTCTCCAACGACGCCCAGGTGCTCTGCATGGGTCAACGCGTCGTCGGCCTCGAACTCGCCCGCAAGCTTGCCAAGGAGTGGCTCGGGTACAAGTTCGACACCTCGAGCGCCTCGGCTGCCAAGGTGCAGGCCATCTGCTCGTACGAGGGTGTTGCCGACAAGCAGTAGTGTGCTGCCTCTCTGTGCCTCTCTGATAGTGCGTCGTCATCGTTAGCGCATCACCAATATCAATAGATTCCAGCTCTGGCCTCTGTCGTTCTGTGCAGCATGAGTCGAGGGCCATATAGACGCCGGCCGATCATCTTGATTTGTGAGTGAGAGCAAGCTTAACACATGCTTCTTTTTTCGCCCCCATTCAGTAGCTCCACATCAGCGAGTGAGGCGTGGCCGGCCGACGAAATTTTGTCTGCGTGCGGTGGGCTCCGATTTTTTTTCTTCTGCCCGCTGCTTTTCGAAGAAAAGGGTCTGAGCGCTGCAGCTTCTTCTCACGCTGCTGGGAGAGCCAAAAATTCTCGAGAGCCGCTTCTTTCATTCGGAAGACCTCCGACTCTGGGGGAAGGCCTTCCTAGCATCACATCGATCTTCCTTCCTTTCCCACGCCACTCACACACAAACTCATTCTCGGGACTTGCCGCAGCTGATCCGCCGTCATGCCCAAGTCCGGATTCGATCCGCAGCGCCATCAGCGCAAGCTGCATCGCCACAATCCACTCGCCAAGTCGTCGGCATCGAGCAGCGCCGCGGCATCGCCCGCCAGCGTGGCATCCTCGACGCTCGACGCACTCCAGCAGGCTGCAAAGGGTGCCGGCGCCGACACCTCCAGTCCCAAGTCTAGCAAGGCTGCCAAGGCTGCCAGCAACGCTGCGGCGACCAACGATATCATCCCGCTGCTCGCCAACCTGCCTGCTCCCGACGCGCCGTCCGCTTCACCCATCAACCTCGCCGACAAGGTGTGGGCGCTCGCTTCGGTCTCGCTCCTGCTCTCCGTCAGTCCTACTCAGTCCGCGGCAGAGGTCAAGCTGCATCGCAAGCTCCTCCTCTCGCACAACCTCGTCGGCAGGCTCATCCTCGCGCTCCACTCCCACACCGAGGTCGACGTGCGCCGCGAAGCCAGCGGCGCGCTCCGCAACCTCTGCGTCGACGCAGGCATCGATGTGCGCAACGAGCTGGTCAACAAGGGCGGCATCCCCGCCATCCTCGCCGCGCTGCGCTGGGCAAGCAATGCGCTTGGCTTCGACGCCGCCCCCGCCGCCAGCGCCAATCCGTCCATTTCGTTCGTCGACGACGCACCCACCCAGGAGCAGGACATCGAGGCCAAACGTGCCCTGCTCGCAAAGCCGCTCGACAAGATGAACAAGAAGGAAAAACGACACGCCACCAAGCTCGCCACCGCGCTCGGCAAGACGCTCGAACAGCTCGCCGGTCAGGGCCTCTCGGCAGACGACGAGGCCAAGCTCACTGCATCCCATCAGCCCTCCAACGGCTCCTCGGATCAAGTCATGGACACGGCATCCTCGGTCGCTCCCGCAGCTGTGCGCGCCGCAGAGCCGTTCCTCAGCCTCGACTCCAACACGCGCAAAGGTCTCGTCGAGATGGCCGACAACCTCGTCACGCTCGTCTGGAGCCTGTGCGAGTCCGGAGACAAGGCCTTCGCCAAGCTCGTGTCGTGGAAGTGGCTCGATCACGACATTGTCGGCGCGGCGGCTGCCAATGACGAACTGAGCGGTGAGGGTCTCGCCTCTTGGCTCTCCTCCGCCATCGCCCTCGGCTCCCGAGCCGCTGCTGTTCTGTCCACGGCCGGCGCAGACGGCTCGCGAGCATCGTCTTCGTCCGCGCACGATGCGGCCGATGCGCTCGGCGTGCTCTCCAACGAGGAGCTCTCGCTGCTGCTCGACCTTGCCTTGGCGTCAGGTAATGCGCTTTGCGCCTTGACCGATGGCGGTGAGGCCGACTTTGTCGATGGTCTGCTCTCTCGCAAGATGCCCGCGCACATTCCCAAGGCTGCCAAGAAGAAGGCGGCATCCGTCTCGATCGACGTGCGCGTGGTGCAGTCGATTGACGAGCAGCCAGAGGCGGCTACGCGCCGCCTCGCCGCTATTCAGACGGCCGTGACGCTGCTCGAGGCATGCGTGCAGACGGACCAGTCGGGCATCGACAAGCTCAAGCGCTACATTCTGTCGCAGTCGACCATGCTGGGTGTGCTTTGTGCCGGCGTGCTGCGCAATGTGGCAGCAGCCGTCGACTCGCACGCCTCGACACGGTCGAGCGGCAAGGCGCGCAAGAACGCCGCCGCCGCCGCTTTTAGCTCGGACAACGTCTTTCTGCCCGCGTCGTCTGGCGCGGGTGTGGCGAGCAAGAGCGAGAAGGGAAAACTCGATGCATCGCAGGGTGTGTCGCTGAAGCGATTCGAGGAGGCGACGGTGCTGCCGACGCTTACGCGGCTGCTGGCGGGCGTGGATATGACGCGGCTCGCGCACGATCTCGATGGTCGAGGCGATGTGGGCGACGTGTCGCTCGACGGATCCAAGGACGCAGACGAGGCGGCGGTGCGCGCCAAGATGCAGCGCAAGGCCGAGGAGCAGGCGCAGACGCTCATGCTTGCGCTCGAGGTGGTGGCCGAGATGGCGGGCTCGCTCGACGCGCGTGCGGGAGCAGATGGCGATGAGGGCGAGTGGCTCGAGGACCTCGATGCCGAAGACGCCGGTGACGAGGATATGGACATGGGCGATGAAGACGACGACGTGCCCGAGGACATGGAGGCCATGCTCAACGACGAGGCGGGTGACGACGACATGCGCGTGGATGCGGAGCAAAAGGATACCTTTGCCGACGCGGTCAAGCGCAGTGGAAGCATGCCGTTCGAGGCGTATGCGCCCGTGCTGTGTGCGATCTTTGGCGATGCCTCGTCGCTCACCGACGCGCTGTTGGCACTGGCTAGGCCGTTTGAGGCGAGCTTTCCGTCGCTGTCGTCGGGGGCCAAGAGTGCGGATGCGGATGCGACGACGTCGGGACAGCTGCGTGGGCTGCATCTGCGCTCGCTGTCGGTGCTCAACAATCTGATGCTCAGGCTCGCGTCGTTTTCGCCGCCGCCACCGTCGCAGCCCGCAACGGAACCGAAGCTGCAGCGACGCATTGCGGCGTTGCGCGCGTGGACGCAGCAGCCCACGCCTGCACGCACGCTGGGCAGCGTGTGGACGAGTCTGTTTGACATCGCCAAGGGATGTGCAAGTGTTCCTGCCGTTGCCGGGGCGGGCGCGGGCGCGATTGTCGAGGATGGCGTGGTGGGCTCGATCGGCAGTGCAGACGGCAGGGAGGTGGGAGAGGGCGAGGGTGGCGATGGGATGGCGATGGTCGAGACGTGCATTGGCACCATGTGGTCGGTGGCACGAATCGTCGAAGGCAACGTTGCGCTTTCGGCCGAGCCGGCGGTGAGGGTGACGGACGCGGGTGCGGTGTCTAGCGAGGTGGTTTCGGCGCTGGTGGCGGGGTATGCGTCGGCGAGGAGCGATGCGATGCGCGTCAAGTGCGTGCTGCTGCTCTCGACCATCGCTCGTGCGCCCGCCGTGCATGCGAACCTCAACGCTCACATTGGCAACTGGCTCGTATCGCTGCTCGAGGCCATCCCCGAGCGTGGCTCTGCTGGAACGACGCCGGAGAGCATGGTTGCGGCGATCAATGGGTTGATCGACGTGTATGCGGACGAAACGGCGACGTACGATGCACATGGCTTCCGCGAACAGGGTCTGTTGGCTAGGATGCGGCTCACGCTGTTCCGGTGCAAGGCGCTGGCGAGGACGATCGACCGACGCAAGCAGATCTCGCTGCGCGCCAGTGCCGAGGAGGCGCTCGAGAATCTGGCAGGTTTCATCCAGTATCGCCAGAGCCTTGGGTTGTAGCGTCGATCCAAGCTGTATGCCATTGAAAGTTGATCCTTGCCTTTGCGTTGGTGTGTGCGTGTGTGTGGCAGAGATGAGGACTCAAACAAACGCCGACAGGACAAAAATAAGTGATTATCTATGCTATGGTGAGCGCATCGAACATACAAGCATTGATAGTGTAGGGGTATCATGAGTCGTTGCCACTCATCGCCTTTCTGAGGCGTGACTACCGATTCGACTCGACCGGGGTTCGAG
>NW_014638920.1:0-9306 GCF_000747765.1 Moesziomyces antarcticus
GAGAGAGAGAGAGAGGGCGAGGGCGCTGCTGGCGCGGTCCCGCCAAGCACAGGCCAGCTGGAAGCCTCTGCGCCGGGCCCTGCTCGTCGTCGACTCTTCCACACGTCCCTTTCCCCACCTTCCAGATACGATTCCACGTTGCCAGGTTTCTTCGGCGTTGTATCTTCAGTTCATCCATCTCGCCCTGCCCCACTCGGACACAGGCCGACCCTCTCGTACCGGAACATCTGATTACTCTGCGAACCAAGCGACGAACTTCCATTGCACCAAGCATCACGTTTCGGCTTCGATTGCGACCGCGACAGCCACACGAGCAGCATGTACCAACCACAAGGCGACGGCTATCCGTCCAGGTCGCCTCCACCACTCCAGCATCCCATCCCCACACACCCGCCGTTCAAGGTGCCGGATCCGCCCATCTCGCCCAACCCCGTGCCGCAGTCGAGCGTAGCGGACCCGCACGTATCGTCGGCGAGCCGCCGCGGTGGGCCGGCCGCCAACCTGCAGGCTGCTGCCGGCGGCGGCTACCAGCGATTCGCATCTCCGCCCATCCAGTCACCGCCCAACCAGTCGTATGCCTCGTCCTCGTACGCGCCGGTGGGCGGCAACGCGGGCTACTTTCCCAATGCGCCCGGCCCCAACGCAGGTCAGGCGCAGGGCTGGGGTGGATTCCCTGGACTCGGCGGTGCAGGAGGGCCACCGATCATGAACGATGCAACCGCACAGATGGGCGTGCAGTTCGGCCAGCACATGGCGGCGGTGGGTGGCGAGTACGTGCAGAAGAATTTCAATGCGCTCCTGCCCATGCCGGTGCTCAAGCACTACTTCAACGTGTCCAACTCGTACGTGCTGCACAAGCTGCGCATCGTGCTGTTTCCCTGGCGTCACAAGCCGTGGTCGCGCGCACACCGCCATTCGTCGGGCGGCGGCCATGTGTCGTCGGCATATGCAGAGTCGACGTCGGCGGTCAAGACGGCCTCATCCGGTGCAGACGGCTACCTGCCTCCGCGCGACGACGTCAACTCACCCGACCTGTATATCCCCACCATGGCATTCGTCACATACATCATTGTGACGAGTGTGATCCTGGGTCTGGAGTCGCGCTTCCATCCCGAGGTGCTGGGGCTGCGTGCGTCGCGCGCGCTCGCCATCGTCTTAGTCGAACTCGCCGCCATCAAGCTCGGCACGTACCTGCTCAACATTCAGGGCGACCATACGATGATGGATCTGCTCGCGTATTCGGGCTACAAGTTTGTGGGTACGCTCATCACGCTGCTCGTGGGGCTGCTCAAGGTGCGCGGGCTGGTGTACTGGTCCGTGTTCCTGTACTGCTTTGCAGCCAATGCCTTCTTCTTGCTGCGCAGTCTGCGCTACGTCGTACTGCCCGACCCCAGCTCACCATCGAGCCAAACTATCACGCATGCGCAGCGCTCGCGTAGGATCCAGTTCCTCTTCTGCATCGCCGTCGCCCAGATCGTCTTTGGATGGGCCCTCATCATCGGCATCTTCAAAGACGCCCCCAAGTCCTAACACCCGCATCATTTTTTTCACGAAACGTCCTCATGAGCCGCTTGTGTCTCGTCTTCCTCACGCAATGCAACACTGTGCAAGCAGCCCGAGACAAGGACGTGGCAGCTTCCAGCTTCTGAACACGAGCAAGAGTGTATGGATTTCATGAGATCACAAGACGGTCGAGTGCAATCCTTGTGAGATGATTTAGTGGCCCTTCTTGACGGCGACGGTGTCCCACGCAGCACGCTCGGACTCCTCCTCGGCGACCTCGGCGACGTAAGGCGTGAGGTATCGCTTGTCCTGTTGTAGTGAGCGACGAAAACAGACGTCAGTATGAATTGCTTTTTACGGACAGATTGTTTTCGGTCCTACGCATTGCCACAAGCGCAGTTGGTCCGCAAAGCAAGCCGCACCTTGGCATGGCTGCAGATGGAGAGGACGAGCGATGCGCAGGACGGTACTATGAAATGCTTACCTCCTTGGCGGGGAGCCACTGGTCCTTGGGAAGCTCGCGGTGGAGGACGGAGAGCTGGCTGGCCTGGCGCAGGCGGAAGGCGCGGTCGTAGGCCTCGCGCTCGGGCAGTCGCGAGAGCGCCTTCTGGACGCGTGGCGACTCCTCGACGAGCAGGTCGTCGTAGCGCAGGCCCATCTGACGGTGGCCCGTGGCGTTGGCGTAGGCGTTGGCGACGGGCTTGAGCATGCGCATGAGCGCTGGCGACGACTGCACGTACTTGGCCAGGCTGAGTCCCGAAAGTGCCTGCGATGCCAAAGAATTGCAAAGGTGCAAGTGTGTGCGTGTGTTGGTGCGGTGGGTTGGGGAGAGTGGCGAGTATAAAGAACCAAGATTGCAGGTCGAAATGCGAGTGATGGTGGCGTATCAGTATCGATGCGATGCGGTGCAAGTGTTGGATGCGAATGAGAATGGCGAGGTGGAAGAGATATGCATGTATCGCGTAGCAGCAGGAAGAAGCGGCAAAAGAGCAAGAGGAGCGGTCAGCAATCAAGTCGAAGAGTCTGTGGCCTCTGCACCGAGAAGCGAGCAGGCAGCGGGATGCGAGCAGCTGTGTTGTCGGAGGTGCTGGTACGTACGAGAACCATCTTTGCTATACGTGACAAGAGGGTGAAAGTGATATGGTGGAGAGAAAGTCGAGAATGATGGCGACCAACGGCCATTGACGATTTCTCCAGCCGGGCGTTGGCAGTCGACGAGGCGGCGGATTCCGCCCGCGTTGGAAATCCTCTTCCGTTCGCACGAATCACCCGAACGACGCTCTCTGCCAGCTCCTAGGCTCTCTGGCTCTTGGGCGCGGCTCTGGCCACGTTCGAAGCGTCGGATTACAAATCGCGCGCCAAAATTGTATTCGCCCGTCCAGACAGATCAAGTCGAAATCGGGCTTTTGCGCGCCTGCCCTGAATTTCGTCGAGTTCTTCGCGGGTCGGAAGGTCGCGGAGGATTTCCGGATTTTCTTCTTCCATGTTAGACCTATATGAGACAATGACATAATCCTGACCGCTCAAGAAGGTGTCCTAAAGATGCCGGCAACTCCACACATCTTCCGAAAAGTGACAAAGAGCCGGAACGCTTTCCTGTGCTGCTACCCATCAGCCCACCATCGACCCTGGCACAATGATGCTCGCCTCACGTATGGCATTCGGCCTGCGAGGCGCGTCGCAAAAGGCGATCGCTCCTCCGCGTCGGAGTCTCGCCACCTCGTCCGCGCTGCTCGCCGCCGCTGCGAGCGAAAAGAAGCGCATCGCGGTGCTCGGCGGTGGCATCGCAGGATTGACCTCGGCCTACCGTCTCGCGCAGCAGCTACCTCAAGACAGATACGACGTGGTCCTCCTCGAACAGCAGAGTCGCCTCGGCGGCTGGATCCAGTCTCAACGACTCAGCCTGCCCTCCGATGCATCGACGTCGCCAAGCCCCACAGCGCTCGTCGAGATGGGCCCGCGCAGTATCCGTCCCGCCGGCTACTCTGGGCTGGTGATGCTTCAGCTCGTCCAATCGCTTGGGCTTCTCGAGCGTCTCTTGCGGGTGCCCAAGACGGCTCCTTCAGCACAGAACCGATACCTTTACTTCCCGGACCGACTCGCCAAGCTGCCCAGCAGCATCCCCTCGCTCCTGTCCGCCCTATTCAAGCTCCCATTCCTTCGCGCCATCGTACCCAGCATCATGCGCGAGCCGCGTGTACCCTCGCGCTTCCTCCGACCGCGCTCCGAGTCTCAGGCCGAGAAGAAGCGGCTGCAGCAGCGCGAACTGCTCGACGACGAGAGCGTCGACTCGTTCGTCTCGCGCCGCTTCGGCAAGGGTGTCGCCGAGAACCTCGTCTCGGCTGTCATCCACGGCATCTATGCAGGCGATACGCGCAAGCTCAGCGTACGTGCCGTGATGCCGTTCCTGTGGGAAGCGGAGCGCGTTCATGGTAGCGTGCTTCGCAGCATGCTCCCCGCCAAGCGCAACAAGCGTCACCGCCCGCTGCCCGAGCCCGAAGCAGCAGCAAAGGCCGCCAAGGAGGACCGCCTCAAGCACGTCGAGCAACAACTGGGTAAGCAGCTCGTGGATAGCTTCAAGGGCATCAGCGTGTACAGCTTCCCCGAGGGCGTGCAGGAGATCGTCGCCGCTCTGGAGCAGCGTCTGGCAGCGCTCCCCAATGTCCAGCTTCGCACGAATGAAAGCGTTCGCGCTATCAGCATCGACGAGTCCGGCAAACTTACGCTCACCACTGCGTCAGGAGAGTCTATCGAAGCCGACCGCGTGATCTCGAGCATCCCATCGTCCAAGCTCGCCGACATCCTGCCGAGCGATGAGCTGCCGCATCTCAAGCACAATCCGGCCGCGAATGTTGCGGTGGTCAACGTGGTGATCTCGCCCAGCGCTGCTGCCGAAGCGGGTCGCGCTCTCGTGCCAGTGCAGGGCTTCGGCTACCTCATCCCGCGCACGACGCCGGACAACGAAGACGGCATCCTCGGCGTCGTATTCGACAGCGATGCGGTGCCGGACCAGGACGCGGCTGAGCCCTCGCGTCGCCCCGTCAAGCTCACAGTCATGATGGGTGGTGCGCACTGGGCGGGGCTCGAGCAGTTGCCGGGCGAGGACGAGGTGAAGGCACGTGCGGTGCGTGCGCTCTCGCGTCAGCTCGGCATCGATGCGGACCTGCTGCGCGACGCGAGCAAGGTGACGATCAAGGCGACCATGCAGCACGAGTGTATTCCGTGGTACCTAGTCGGGCATCCGGTGCGCATGGCCCAGCTGCACAAGGCGCTCGCCGGCAACGCTGATCTGGCGCACAGGCTCACCCTCGTCGGCGCGAGCTATACTGGTGTCAGCCTCAACGACTGCGTCGCGTACGCCACGGAGGCAGTCGAGCAGATTGTTGCCGCCGAGTTGCACGGGGACGATCAGACCGTCACAGGCCTTGCGTCGTTCGCCATCCCGCCTCCCGCCGCGCCCGTGGCAGCGAGCGCAGTGCGCCGCGTGGCACAACGCGGCACTGCAGGCCTCCCATCGCAGGGCCTCGTTGGACCGGCATCTTCAGCGACCATGCAGTTCGCCCGTGCACTGCTGACACGACGGGCCTTCTCCACCTGTCGTCCACTGCACGAAGAAGGCCACCCTGCTGCACCTGCTCCGACGGCGGTTGTCGGCGAGAAAGCCAACAAGAGTCTGCGCGAGATCCTGCTGGACAGTGTGCGCGCATCGGGGCCGATGACGGTCTCCACGTACATGCGCACGTGTCTGCTGGACCCGATGCAGGGCTACTACGCCTCGGCCAACTCGCCCGCGACGGAACGCGAGGTGCTCGGCTCGCGCGGCGACTTTATCACCTCGCCCGAGATCTCGCAGGTGTTTGGCGAGCTTCTGGCGATCTTTTACCTGGCACGATGGCAGGCCGTAGGCTCCCCCACCTCCACACGTCTCGTTGAGCTCGGACCGGGCAAAGGCACTTTGTTGGCCGATATGCTGCGAACGTTTGCTTCGTTCCGACCGTTCATGGCTACGCTCAAGCGCATCCAGCTGGTGGAGACGAGTGCAGGATTGATGGAGCTGCAGCTGTCTGCGATTCGCGACGCCCTAGCTGCGGCGGGTAAGCGCGTAGTGGATGCCGAGGAAGAGGTGGGGGAGGATGGAGTGGTGGTGGAGTGGTTCCCCAGCGTGGATATGGTGCCGATTGTGGCGGAGGAGTTTAGCATCGTGACGGCACACGAGTTTTTCGATGCGCTGCCGACGCATATCTTCGAGAAGCATGTGGACGGAAAGTTCCGCGAGGTGCTGGTGGGGATCAAGCCCAAGAGCAGCATCACAGTGCTGCGACCGGGACAGGAGATGGGACCGGCGAAGGAGGAGCTTGGATTCGTGCTTTCGCCCACGCCCACGCCGTGGGCGCAGATGCTGGTGCAGAACAATCCGCGCTTTGCAGCGCTCCAGCCGGGACAGCGCGTCGAAGTGTCTCCCGAGTCGTGGGCTGTCGCACGCCGCGTAGGAGAACTCGTCGCTGGTCGACCCGCCTCCCCACCTCGCAATCCTGCTGCCACCGAAGAGCAGAATCAACAGTACGACGAAGAGGAACAGCAGCGTTTGGCAGCCAACTCGGCTGGAGGTGTGGGGTTGATCATCGACTACGGAGGAGACCAGGCATACGGAGCCTCCTTCCGAGCCTTTAAACAGCACGCACTCGTCGACGTCTTCCAATCACCCGGTGCAGTTGACCTCACGGTCAACGTCGATTTTTTGCATCTCAAGTCGGCGCTGCATACGACGAATGCACGCTACGCAGGGCCGATCGACCAAGCCGACTTGCTGGTGGGGATGGGTCTGCAGATGCGTGTCGACCGTCTGCTTCAGGGCAAAGACGACGCGGCGCGCAAGAGGATCATTGATGCGGCGAACCGATTGATCGACGAAACGGGCATGGGCGTTCAGTACAAGGCGCTGGCCGTTGCGGCTGCCCCCGTCCCACCTGCTGATCCAAAGGTGGAAGTGCGCGATAAAACGGCAGACCCAGACATGTATCCGTTCGAGTTCGAACAGTAATCCGCAGCTTACAACAATTCAACACCTGGCTTGACTGTGGACTTGAGACGCTCCTTGGCCGGGCTAAAGGGATGAGCAGTGGTGGAGACATGGCAACTGTCAGTAGCGTCGCTAGAACTCGGGCGCCGCTAGTGTACGAATAAGGAACTTGGTTCCCGACGAATGTTCGACTGGATTGCTCCAAGATCCAATGGGCGCGGGAAAAGGTGCCCCGATATCTCACCTTCCACCACCTGACCTCATTGCGCGGCATCCCCACAGGTGCAAAAGGCAGAGACGAGCTTCAAGCCCGCCCGTTGCACAAGCTCGCCACGCTTCGCGTACGAACCTAGCTCGGCTCCACGCTTTCTCCGCGCTCTCACACTCCGCCGTCGAATGCACAGACTCCTTACCACACTCGCAGCCACTCACCTCTCTTGCGCACTCCCTAACCAAAAAACGCCCTTGTCATTGGGGATGCTACTGCTACGACGAAAAGTCAAAGTTGACACTGGACAGACCGCCGAGATTGAAGTGGCTTGCACTCGTTCTTCTGCTTCTGCTCCCCAAGCCATGCGGCGTATTGGCGCCCGAGAAATGACCCGATGCGACGGGGGTCATACTCATCGAGTTCGCCAGCGCCGCACTGGCCGCTGCCGAATTCATCGGCACGCCGCCGTTGCCATTGCCAATCGCGCCGCCGCCAAAGTCGAACGCGCCTCCGCCTCCCATGCCGAACTTGGTCGCGTGCTGCGAGGGTTCCACCACTTCAGCCTCGGCCGCCAGGTGCGCATGCCCGTTGGCGCCCGGACCATCCACACTCGCCGCACCGAACAGATCGTGCATCGAAGTCTGCGAGAAGCCGGGCGGAAGGAGCGAGCCCCAGAAATCGTCCATGCCCGAAGTGGCGCCAAAGATCTGCGAGGGCCAGTTGACGTTGCCCTCAGCATTGCCGGTAAAGTCGGCGTGCGACGGGTCGAGCGCCGCAGGGATGGTGCCTTCCGCAACACCGCTGGCAGGAACACCCTCGGGCAGGTTGGCTGCACCTGTCGCAGCGGCATCCGGAGCGTCCTGATCCATCGCCTCGGGCGACACAGCTCGCGAGACCACTCGACTGCCCTGTGCGGACTTGGAGGCCGAGGTGTGGTCCCTGCGCGCCTGCACCAGCGCGCGCAGGAACGCGCTGTACAAATACGGCGTATGCGTCTCGTTGACCGCCACCTCCTCCAGCATGTCCACCGCGCCCTGCACCAAGGTAAGGATCGACTCCTCCTCGACGTAGCCGGCGAACGCCGGGCGCAGGAGCTTGAGCAGGAACACGCACGCGTATGCGAGCGTAAGGATGTGCGCGTCGGGTGCATACCTCATGTTGCGGCGCGACGGGCCGCAGCAGTTGGTCACGATCGTCTTGGCCGCCTCGAGACATTTTGCAAAGTACTGGGCGCGGTCGAGGTTGGCGCCGGTGGGATGGTCGACGGCCTGCTGCAGTCCAAACGAGTTGAGCACCAGCACGGCAAAGCTGTAGCGCACGGGCACCGAGTGGGCGTGGTGGATGAGGATGCGCGTGTTGAGATCCAGATTCTCGGCGTCCTCGTCGTCGTCGTCGTACTCGTAATCCGCGGCGGTGCTCTTGTTAGCTGCACCGTTGGTGTCCTTGTCCTTGTCGCCGTCCTTGGCGGCAGCTGCAGCCTCCTTTTCGGCGGCGGCGGCCTTTTTGCGCCTCTTCTTCTCGATGTACTCCTCGCCCTCTTCGGGAATCGAGAAGAGACCGCGCCAGCGCCACTCCTCGCGCCACTCCTGCAGCTGCTCGTTGAAGACGGGCAGTACGAGCGAGTAGTCGATCTCGGTGTTGAGGCCCGAGACGGACGAGGTGGACGAGTAGAGGAAGTCGAGCTGACGGCTGCTGATGCGGTAGAGATCGACGACGGCGCTGACCGAGAGGTCCCAGGGCCGGCTGAAGCGGCTGCCCCAGTTGCGGCAGTTGCGGATGATCCAGTCTTCGCGGATGGTGTAGGGCTTGCCCATCTGGATGCTGACGCCGCGGTCGACGGCGAAGCAGACGTACCAGGTGCGTTCGCGGTTGAGGATCTCGCGCTCGCGGTCGAGCACGGCAGGATCGTCCGGATGCGGGCTGTGGTTGAAGGTGGCGACGCTCTTGCGGTGCAGGTTGAGGTCGGTGGCCATGCGCAGAGCGATGCCGCTGTACATCCACGTCTTGTCCTCCTCGAAGCGCTCGGCCGGCTGTGCGTACATGGCCATGAGCAGGAAGCCCTGCACGATCTCGATGCTCTTGAAGCCGCGGTTGACGACGTCAAAGGCGACCTTGCGCGTGAGCGCCATGCACTTTGCATGCAGGTCGGGCCTGGGGTCGTAGAACTTGGCTGCGACGGTGCAGACGCACGTGAAGAGGAAGGGCGATCGGCTACAGATGAAGGTGGGTGTGTGCCACTCTGCATCGAGGAGACAGAGGTGCTGTGTGCATCGGCGGAAGAAGATGCTGAAGAGATCGAGAACCTCTTCGGACGAGACGATGCCGAGGGTGAGCAGCTCGGGCGGCATCTCGCGCTCGATGATAATGCGTCGCAGCGGGAGGATGGTCATGGGCCCAGGACGGAAGTAGTTTTGGGATGCGACGCCGAGCGGGATTTTTCGCTGGGCGTCTTCGTTGGCGGCATTGGCATCGCCCTCGGGTGTGGTGTCGTCTCCGCCTTCGGACTTGATGGTCTTGTCGGGGCTCTGACCGCCTGTGCTGCCGGAACGCTGGCTGTCCTTTTCGCGGCTGC
>NW_014638921.1:0-9616 GCF_000747765.1 Moesziomyces antarcticus
GCTGCTGCTGCTGCTGCTGCTGCTGCTGCTGCTGCTGCTGCTGCTGCTGCTGCTGTGGGGCCTGATGGTCTTGAATGCTGGAACGCCCCATTTGGTGAATCAGCCAGTGCAGATCCACCTGCCTCGTCCTCGCCCACTCCTTGACGCTATCTCTGTACGCGCTGAGGATCTTGGCGAGCCCATTGTAGAACTCGAGACCCTCGATCAAGTTGCTGGAGAGTTCGCGGTACTTGATGTAAGCCGCATCGAGGTTCTGCAGCGCCTTTTCGCGGCGCTGGATGGTTGCATCGCTCCTGCGCGCCTCGACAAACGCCGCGTTACGTTCCTTGATCTGCTCCAACAGCTCGACCTGGGCCTTTTCAGAGGCATCGAGGTCCTCTTTGAAATGCGTGTACTTGGCCAGCTCGCGGTCAAAGAGCTCTTCGAAGTCGGCCGCCGCGATTTCGCCTCCGCTGGCGGGAGAGCTGGTCGAGAGCGTCGCGGCGTCGCGCATCACCATGGGTCGGATGTCGTCGGCAGCCGCAAGCGTCTTTGCTTCCGTCACACATGCGGAGCGCGAGTCGAGCAGGTCGTCCAGATGCTCGAGCCTCTCGCGCAGCGCACGCACCGCCTGCACCTGCTGCTCGGACGCACGCCCACCTCCGGCCCCACCGGACAGAGCCATGGGGTTGGATGAAGGCACAAACGCCTCAAGTCCATCGACATTGCCGCTGAGCACACCGATAAGGTCCTCCCAGTCGTCGAGCTTTCGCCTCACAATGTCGTCCGACGCCGCAGCCTTGATCAGCGTCTCGTGGTACTCTGCAGCCTGACTCTTGAGCTCGGTGTTGACTTGGCTGCTAGGTGGCCTCGCCCAGCCCTGAGATGAGAACGAAGCTCGGACCGATTCGTCTTCGCGCTCCTCGTGCTCGATGAGTGCAAGCGCTTCGGCGAGCGTGTCTCGATCGGTCGCAGCAATACGTTCGACGTCGTGGGCGATGCGCTGGAGCCGCTCCAGACCGCCCTGCGACACCACCTCTTCGTGCTTTCGGAGAAGCGAAGGTGGCAATCCCATAGGCTGTTCGAGCGCTTGCAGTGAACCCGGCAAGTTGAGACTTTGCAACGTGCTGGTTGCCAAAGCATCCAACTCGTCTCTGCGCGAGGCGAGCTCATCTCTCAACAGCGAGTCCTTGCGATCGTCGTAGATGCTGATGGCGAGATGGACGCCGTACGGCACTAGCTCTGCGAAGAGTGGCTTGCCAAAGGCTGGTGGAGGTGCATCGCGCAGGTGGGCGATGGGTTGCGCCAGCTCGACGGGCGTGACGGGCTTGACCATGGCGGCTGCTTGGATGGGCGCGAGCTGAGACGCAGGCGTGACGGCCTCGAGATAGATAAGGTCGTTGTCGCGCGAGGCGCGTGCGATGTTGGATTGAAGGATGCCTTGCAAGCTCTTGAGGTCGCTGGTGATGGCGTCGCTGACACCGCGCTTGGCCGAGTCGAGCGCCTTCTTGACGTGTTGTTCTGCGAGATGAAGACGACCGAGCTCGTCGCCGTAGCAATTTGCGCCGAGGTCGTCGCAGGCCTTGCGATACTGCGCAGCTGCTGCAAAATGCCAGCGCTTGACAGCCAGGTGATTCTCCCATCCGGACGGCAGCGTGAGCTTGCCAGTGTCGGTGTATGCATTCTTGTGGCTCGCATCTTGGGCAGTGGAGTCGGACACGGCCTGCAAAGCGGATGCGTAGAAGTCTGCGACTTTCTCTGCAAGCTTGGCGATGGTCGCATCTTTGAGCCGGTCGACGACCGCCTTCTGCCAGAAGCATTCCTGCGCCTGCGCCAGCATGAGATCCTTGAGGCAGCTGAGCAAACGGGGATGCAGATCGGCAGAGGGAGGCGTGAGATGGGCGGTAGGCTCGACGAGATTGTCGATGATGTACTGGAGCACGCCTGCGGCATTTTGGAACCAGGCAGTGGCGCGCTTGATGCTCTCCTTTTCCGATCTGGATTCAGCGCTGCCGAGGGCCGAGTACAGAGCCGCGAGCGCGAGGAGCAGATTCGCCCTTTCGAAGGCGAGATCGGGATGCGCTACAGTATCACTGGTTGTGTATGCAATTCCGGAAGCTGGTCCAGCCTCGGCGGAGGTGGTTGCCTCCATGGCGCCAGAGACGGTGGAGGTCCATGATGGAAGCGACGGCGGGAAGGAGAGCGACCAGGGGAACGAGATGTTGATGTTGGACGGGAACTTGGTGGCAAAGAAGACAAGCTGGGCGTGATACTGAAGCAGTGTATCGATGGCCGAGACATGCAGATCGGCTGAGCTGATCTGGTCGCGGAGACGTGCAAAGTCGCGGATGTCGTTGGTAAAGGCGTCCGGATGGGTGTCGGTGTAATTGTTGGCGATGTAGTTACGGATCGCGGCGGTGAGCGGCGCCGTGATGGAAGGCGTGCGCTTAGACGGTATGGACAGCACGTTCTTGGGCATGACTGCGGTGGGTGCCGTTGCAGAGGGGGATGGTGATGGTGATGGGGTGGCTATCAGATCGGCTGAGTTGGTTGGTGCTCCGCTTTTTGAGAGCGTCACCTCCACCTCAACACCCGAGTGACCGAGTGACCGAGAAGGCTAGCCGGCCGAG
Organism: Moesziomyces antarcticus; assembly: GCF_000747765.1. Taxonomy (NCBI): domain Eukaryota; kingdom Fungi; phylum Basidiomycota; class Ustilaginomycetes; order Ustilaginales; family Ustilaginaceae; genus Moesziomyces; species Moesziomyces antarcticus. The sequence goes on from NW_014638921.1 coordinate 2,610, forward strand.
AATCGACTTGGACTCGGAATTCGGGAGAACGCGCCACCACCCTCGCTCCTGCGGGAATTTTTTCGAGAAGTGGAAAGTCCATGCGCACCTGTGATCCTTCCGGGTCTTCCAGCACCGACCATCTGCGAACTCACCGCCTTACTGTCACACGCCAAAGCCGACAGAACCATCATGTCGACTCAGCAGGGCACCTCTAGCAGTGCTGTAGCTGCCTCTGCCGCCGATGAGCAGCCAACGCCGCAGCAGCTCCTCTTTGCCAAGTCGATCATGCTCACCTTTGAGCTCTGGCCCGCCATGCGCCTCGCCGTCTCCGAGGAGTGGGGCGGCTCTGACAGCGCCGACAAGCGAGACTTCCTGCTCTCTCACCTCTGCGATCAGTACGGCAACCCAGGGCCTGCCTTCGAGCCCGATCTCGACGATCTCGCCGACATCCTCGAGGGCTACATGATCGACGAGTACGAGGCGCGCCTCGAGGATGGCTCGCCCGACTGGGTTGCTGGCCGAATCGTCGGACTGCACCGTGTCATCTTCTCGCCTGACAACGACGTCGCTCGCGCACAGCAGGCCGTGGCTGAACTCGAAAAGGCCTTCCAAGAACTCAAGGGTAAAAAGTCCAACTTCGAGCACGGCGCCGACCAGGATACCGAGGTCGACTCGCACGACGGTCACGACCACGACCAGGACCAAGATATGCGCGATGCACAACGCATGGCCCGTTCCCAGGGCGGCATCATGGAGGCCGACAGGGCAGGAGCACAGGCCGCCTTGGATCAGCAGCAGGCCAGAGCGCCTCGCGAACCACAGCAGCCTATCGTCGATGAGGACGGCTTCGAGACCGTCGTCTCCCGCAGGCGCCGCAAGTAGATGCGAGACTCATTTCACACTCGTTTCCCATCGCTCGTTCCTCCACGAACATGTACTATAGAATCGCAATCGGGACTCAGCTCATGACGACAAACCGTTCCACATCTGCTCATGTTCAGGATGCCTTCCGATGCTACACAATCCCGAAATAAGCTACGAAAAAGAAAAGGAAAAAAGCGAGCCCGAAAAAAGGAGTCGAAAATTTCATTCACTGTTAGACTTTGGCGCCGGGATCCTGCACGGAAGGTCGACCAAATTTGGACAGCTGTCAATCCTGCCGGCCATATCACTTTGTACTTCTGGCGTCTGGGTCGGGTGCCATCGCAAGCACTCGCATCCCTGCACTTGGCTGCACTGTCGATCCCACGAAATGCATCCTATGCCAAGCAGCGCAGATCCGAACACGCTATCTTTGTTCGTCGGACGTCTACCGTGCCTGATCATCTGGATGGAGGTGCAGCACACCGCAGCAGCGCAGACAAGCCCGTCTTGCGAACTTGCCTCCTAGCTTCAAACTTCTACGCAGCCTATATCCCAAACAATCTGAGCGCTTTGATTGCTGAGCGAAATGATGACGGTGCTTGTCTCCCGGTCGTGAACAAAGAAGACGCCTGCAAGCCTGAGACAAGGTCGTCCTCACCGTGAGCTGCCGCCTCTCCTGACTTCTCCTCCTCCACCATCTACATCACACGTCTTGGCAGTCCCACATCCACCTCGTCTCAAGGTCGTCTGCAACCATCACATTCGGCCATCATCAACCCAACAAGCTTCTCCGACCTAAGTTCGAAACGCCGTGGCTGATAATGTGGCCCGGTTCTTCCCCGGCTTGGCGAAAGCGTCAGCCGGGTCCCAATACAAAGCCGAGGCTCGGAAACAACATCAACCCTCCGAAGTCGTCAAAGCCGAGCTCAAATCCAGCTTTGGGCGACTCAACCTGGGCCCCTCTGGAGCTCGTTCCCATCCTCGAGCGCCAGCTCGACGCGGATGGTGAGCTGGCGTCCGCTCAAGAGGATCCATCAGACGAGCCGATTCCGGCCGTCACATACAACAATGGCATGTGGACACCTGCAGCTGCCACTCAGGTAGCAACTCCGACACTGCCAGCATTTACTGCAACGGTAGCGCTTGCACCGACAAGCGCAGAAGACGCAGTTTCTGCCACCGAATTGTCGTCACAGACAGCACTACCCTCAAGATCGTCAGCATCCTCTCGGCTGTCGTCAGCTTCAGTGAGCTCGATGTCCAGCTCATTGTCCTCCACCGACTCTGCGTCCTCAACGTCGACATCAAGCGCTTCTCCGAGCGCCACCTCGGTCCAGAGTGAAAAGCACAGCGGCGGAGGTGGCGGATTCAAGCTGGTCTACCTTGCACCCATTCTGGTCTTTGTCGGTCTGCTCCTTCTTTTCAGTGTCGGCGGACGCATGTGGGGCCGTATTCACCGTGCCTCCCGCGTCGAAGCTGCAAGACGCGCCAAGTTTGACAAGCGCGCCTCGCGTCAAGCAAAGAAGAGAGAGATGCAGCGCATCAAGACCATGTGGGGATACGACAAGACGCCCATGCTTCCGGCCGAGCTGCCTCCTGGCGAACACGACCTACACTACAAGGATCCCAACTCTCCGACGAAGAAGTCCAAGGCCTCGGGCTCCGGTCTCGAAGGTGCCGATAGCTCTTTTGGAAGCGACTCGGACGGCGGACATGGCGACGATGAAAAGTACCCGGGCACTTTTAAGATCTTGTCTCTTGCCTTGCTCGGCGAGGGCACCAAGCCTGCACCGCCGATCACTCGCGGCGAGTCGGAACGCAAGTACGAGACCGAGCTCCAGAGCAACTCGTGGCTCGCCGTCAAGATCCGCCGTTGGATCGGCAAGAACGAGACGGATGCCGTGATCGATGATAGTCGCTATACTTCCGGTCCCTGCAGATCAGGCACCGGTGCTGGTCGACGTCTGCGTCATGCGCTCAGCAGAGATCGCTTCAGAGCCGACGCAGACGGTCAAGACGTTTCAGAGAAGGAAGCTCTCCACTCTCCTGCGACCACACTTTCGGTCGGAAGTGGTGAGCTCAAGTACAAGGCAGAGTTTGCAACAGTCGACCTGCATCATTCGGATCCTTCGCTGCCGACCAACTTCCTGGCTTCGCCCACGCGCAAGTTCCAATACTCAGGTCTGAGCAGGAACGGTCCTGACGTTGACGACCCTTTCGTCGAGAAAGCCGAGACAGGCTGGAGGAAGCCGCTGCCGCCTCAGCCGCAGGAGTCGCCCTTCCGCCCAGCCGTTCTCAACTTTGGCCTGCGCTCGCGATCCAAGACGTACGACCAGGTCTCATCATACCCAGCTGCTGCGGAACGCGATACTCCTGTCAAGCCAACGGCAGCCTATGCAGCCATTGGCGACGAGGACGCCGGTATTGGAAGCGGATATTTGCCCAAGGCGTTTGGGCTCGGAATCAGCGGGGTCTGGAGAGCCATGACCAACTTTGGTGCCACTGAAGGCAGGCGGAACAATGTCGAGGATCACGAGGACGAGGAGAGCTTTGTGGCTCGACCGTACCGTGCGACGTCGGAGCTGATGAGCGAAAGCGATACGCCTTACTCCGTGCGCAATCAGGACAGGTACGGCGAGGCAGGGACACCAACGAGAGGCGCATCGCGCCACGAAAGCCCATACCATCATCAGCCACTGGCGAGAAACTCGACGGTACTCAACGTCAAGACCAACACCAACCAGCCGTGGAACGCTCGTCAGCAGGAGGCCAGTGGTGGCGCAGGAAGGAAGATGACGGCGGCGGCTTGGAACGAAGCCCTCCTCTCGAGTCCGGTCAACAAGCAGCAACAGCACCAGAACACCTTTCAGCCCTTGGTCTCTTCGGATTCCCCTCGCCCACCTCCAGCGGTCGAATCCACCAAGAGAGGTGTTCAGACCAATCTTGCTCCCCGCAAGAGCCTCTTGTTGCATCAAGCGATCGCAGCGAACAACGGCGTGGTGGATTCGACACACGGCGCTTCGCCCTCGTTTACCGACTACAGCGATCTCGTAGCTTGCTACTCGACCCCAAGCGATGCAGTCCAATCTCCGGAGGTGGCACACAGCATACGTGCCGTCACGCCGTCATTGCACACTGAGACGTCCGACGGTGGATCCAGAGCCAAGCTGCAGCGGGCCAAGACAGCCAAGAGCACGGAACCGGGCGCTAACGAGCGAGCTGTGCAGAGAAGCAAGACGGCAACTACGGACTCAACGCGTGGCGGACTGAGCCGGAAAGGAACCGTGCACCACACCGCCGTCAAGAAGGAGCGATCCACGACGCATGTGCAAGATGATAGTTCCGAGGCGGTTGCTGCAAGGGAAGTGTCTAAGGGCCTGTATCCCTATCCTTTGACGCAGCCTTTGCGACTGGCCAAGCAGGAGCCTGCGCGTACTGCCAGTCCCGAACGTTCCATTCCGATTCCTCAACGAGGCTCTTCATCGCCCGTCAAGTCGCACACGGTCTGGAACGCCCCAAAAACTTCTGGTGCCGGACCGCATCTCCCCTCTTCGCTGATGATCGCATCGCCAGAGCCTCTGCTTCCAGCCCATCCAAACCAGATCAGTCTGGGCGCCTTCCACTCTCGCGACTATGAAGGCTTTGCAAGCCTGAACGGTACTGATTCTGAAGGTGTATCGCCTCCCAAGAGGGCCAAGGCGGTCTCGAATCGAAGCGTCGAAGAGGACCCGAGCGCGGGCGCGGCAGCTGGAATGGCACGCATGGCAGCGCAGAAGGCCAAGAATCGATCTACGGCGCTGCAGACCGTCGATCAAATCGTCTCGCAAAGCTACGCCTCCCAGCTGCCTCCTCAGCAGTATCGCTCCTAGCAGTGCAACTGTCCTCGATCTGTCTTGAAATGCCTCGACTGCATGCGTTGTTTTTCCTACTTGTGCCAAGCTGTGGATGTGGAGCTAGAATCAGAAGGGTTGTGACCGCCACGCCCAGCACGGACAGCTCACCTCCCTTGAACTCTGGACAGACAGCGTGGGCAAACGGATCTTTTCCATGACAAAAGGTACATATACAGCAGGGGCGATACGAGTTCGAAATGCCAAACCTAGTGCGCGAGGACGGGGAGGTGGTTGTCGGACTTGTGCATGGTGGTGTCGACCTGGGTCGTCTTGAACTTGCGGGCAGGGACGCGCTGGGCAAAGAGCAGGTCGAGTTCCTCGTACGGGCGGTTCTTTGTCTCTGGCAAACGGAAGATGGCCCAAACGAGCGTAATAAGTGCGGTTCCTGCCCAGAAGAATCCGGTGTACCCTTTCAAGTTCCAGGCTGTGGGGTTCATAAAGTAGGGCTGGAGGACCTGCGAGATGACCGAGACGATGTAGTAAGCGTTGCGCGCCAGGCAGACGGTCTTCTGGCGGAGCCTTGTGCTGCCCACCTCGGCAGGCACGCTCCAGCCCATCTGACCGACAGAGAGCTGGAAGACAAACGTCCAGACGAGCGTGAGTACAGCCTGGGCCATGCCGACCGAGTCGTTGTTCGTGCGCGTGTTGAGGATGCCGATGATCAGGAGCACGAGGGCCATGGCAGCCATGCCCGAGATGTAGATGCGTCGGCGTCCGACGTAGGGCATGATGAAGAACCAGCTGCAGAGCGTGCCGACGAGCGCCATGCCTGTGCCGCCGACGTTGAGGTGGTAGGTCTGATCAGCAGTGAGGCCGACCTGCTGGAAAAAGTAGGTCGAGTTGTAGGCGAACGACGATCCCGACAGCACCTGACCGGCAAAGGCGACGCAGGCGATCTCGGTTCGGCGGCGCTCGAAGCCCCTGAAGCAGTCGCGATACGATGTGCCGACGGACAGCTGCTCCTCCATTGCGTTGGTCTTGGTGATGGCCGCGAGGGTGTCCTTGATGTGGTGGTCCGAGACGCTGCTACTGTACAGACGACGCAGGCTTCGCTCGGCCTCGTCGGGCCGACCCTGACGCACAAGGTGCCAGGGAGACTCGGGAGCGAAGAAGAGCAGAGGGATCAGGAACGCAGGCCACACCCACTGCAGAGCAAACGGAATGCGATACGCCCACTCGCTGTCAAAGTTGACCAGACCCGCCAGCACACCCGAAGCAATGAGCTGGCCGATGATGAAGCACATGTTGGTCCAACTTGTCATGTAGACACGCAGGTTGAGCGGCAGCACCTCGGAGGCGTAAGCGGGCGCGGTGGTGGCAAACACCCCCCAGGGCAGACCGCAAAGCAGCTGACCGATGAGGAGCATGACCACAGACTTGGCGAAGAAGGTGATGAAGATGAAGCACGAGAGCGCTGCGAGTGCGCCGATGAGCACACGGCGGTGACCGAAGCGCGTGACGAGAATACCGTTGAGCAAGGTGCCGAAGAAAGCGCCGACGCCGGAACCGTTGTTGAGGCCAGCCTGCCAGGCGGGCGTGAGCTGGTAGCCGGACTCCTGGTCGACGTAGTGTCCGTACTTTTGCGCGAATCTTGGAAAGGCGAAAAAGTTGCCGAGCAGGTTGAGGTCGTAGCCCTCCATGATGACACAGAGCGACACGACAAAGCACCACAAGAGACCCGTCTTGCACGCCTTGACCGACTGCCAGACGGATGCCTCGATTTCCTTTTGCGCGCTCTGCTTGGCACCTTCGTTGAGCTCGGTCACGGTCATCACCAGCGTAGGACCGGCCTCGGTGTCGATCTTCTCTGCCGAGCCATACTGCTTTTCGCCGAGCGACGACATTGCATTGGATGTTGATGAGGAGAAGGCTGTAGGGTATGGAGGTTGGAGAGCGTGTTGAAGCGGATGCTGGATCGATGAGCTTCAAGACGATTTTGACGCGAGCTTATATGGTAGTGTGGTGCCGAACATCTCAAGCCGTAGGTATGGTCATGTTACATGGTCCCCATACTTCCCCGCTCACCCCCACATCGGACAAAGCCGCTTTGGGGTGCATCGAATGTGTGTGCAGCAAGTGGGAGGCTTCGCTTCGGCAACGAAGCGTGCATTCCGGCATGCATTCGCTGCCGGCTATGCTTTATGCCAGCACCGTGGTTGGAGGCAAACTCGGCTGATTGGTCGAAAGCGTGCGGGGTTGGTGCGAGTGGCAAAGCGTTGCAGCGGGATGGGCCTTTGGCGTGGTGGGGGGGGGGGGGGGGGGGGGGGG
>NW_014638922.1:0-9780 GCF_000747765.1 Moesziomyces antarcticus
TGCTGCTGCTGCTGCTGCTGCTGCTGCTGCTGCTGCCACGCAAAGACGATAAGAGCGGTGTGGGAGAGGGAGGGAAAGAGAGAGAGAGAGAGAAAAGACGGCCAATGTGAATCATGAATGCGTTCTCGTTCGTTGGTTCGGCGGCACAGCTGGCTGGCTATCGGAGCTCAACCGACACACTCTCACACACGCGCCTTCTGCTGAGCAGCCACGACTGCATGGCCGTGTGTCAGGACCCTGATCGCGCAACCGCTAATGCTGCTGCTCAAGTGGAGAAAAATGGCCACGCCTGGAAATCGTGCAAATCAGCGCGTCGTCCCAGACGGGCAAGCAGGAAAGCAGGCAGGCAGGCAGGCGTAGCTCAGTTCGCTCTCGTGTGCAGCGCGAGAGCAACACTTTTTTTTTCCTTGCCCTGGCTCAGCCAGCAGTTGAGTGCAAGCGCTGGGCAGGTCCGGCGAGCATCACAAAGGTGGAGGAAGAATACACGATAAAGTCACAACGCTGCGCGGAGGCTCAAGCTTTGGGCGTCGGCCAGCTCATCAACTCTCTCGCTCAGCAGTTCCGCAACCGCTCAAGTGCTGCTCTTCACACTGCGATGGCGGATGAACAAAAAGGGGAGGCGGGCGCGGGAGGCGGCGGCGCTGGTCTAGATTACAGAATGATACAGGTATAGCGAGGCGGCGAAAAATTAAACTAGAGGAGGGTCTCGCCCATGGCGGAGCGGATGAGCGAGCATCCGACCGCGATCGTCTGCTGGGCCTCGCGGTCCTCGAGCAGCGAAGGGTTGACCTCCATGAGGTCGAGGGCGACGAGGCATCCAGTCTCGTAGAGCGCCTCGCAGATGTAGTGGCCCTCGCGGAAGGTGAGGCCGCCGCGCACCGGCGTGCCCGTGCTAGGAGCCACGCTGGGGTCGAGCGCATCCACGTCAAACGACAGGTGGACGGGACGATCGCGCTTGCCCGGTGCGCCGTTGACGTGGTCGAGCGCCATCTCGACGACGCGACCGATGCCGTACTTGTCGACGTGGTGCATGCTGTACGCCTTGATGTTGTGCTGCTTGAGGATCCTGCGCTCTCCCGCGTCGATGTCGCGCAGGCCGATGTACACCAGGCTCTCGGGGCGCAGCAGCGGCTTCTTGGGCACCCACGAGTTGAACGGCTCCACATCCGTACCCTCCAGGCCCAGCAGGAACGAGACGGGGCAGCCGTGTAGGTTGCCGGACTCGGTGGTGTCGGGCGTGTTGATGTCGGCGTGGGCATCGATCCAGATGAGCGCCGCATCCGGGTGAGCACGCAGCGTGCCCGTGACGGTGCCGAGCGCAAGGCTGTGGTCACCACCGAGCGTGAGGGGCAGCTTGCCCTGCTTGGCATGCGACTCGACCGTGGCGGCCACCTCCTGCGTCACCGCCGAGACCGTGCGCGGCAGCTTCATGTTGCCAATGTCGGTGTCCGTGGCGATCTTGTCGTTGATGTGGTCAAACGAGTGGTGGCCGTCAAACTCGACCTTCCAGCCGAGCGACTCGAGCTGCTCGCAGATGCCCGCCGACACGAGCGAGATGGGACCCGTGTCGACTCCCTTGCGGCGCTGGCCGCCCGAGAAGGGGCAGCCGACGATGGCCGCCGTCTTTTCCTGGAGGAATCGTTCGTGAAGCGTCTTGGTCATGGTGGCTTTCGTTGATCGAAGTGGGCTGGAGTGGGGACAAGCTTTCTTGGAGTGGAAAGGCAGGCGTAGCGTTCGGGAGCGGATCTACTTATACCCTCCGCCGTGGCACGGCGACTTTCGGGGGAAGCGGCAACGGAGAGTGTCGACCCGGCTACGTATGCGGCACGTCGATGCCAATTCAGCAGAGGAGGAAGGGTCTTGGTTCGCGTTGCTGGCTTGGCTGCCAAGGATCTCAGCTCGCCGGCAATCAGTCCGGCAATCGCGCTCCCCTCTTTTTTTCCCTCGCGTTGTCGTGTTGGATTTTGTTGCCGCTATCGCAGAGTCGTGCTCCACATGAGCTTCGATGCATGATTTCGCCCCGAAGAAGCCGCGACCTGGCTGGATCTTGAACAGGCACGTCCTCAACGTCTGTCTGTCTGCGGTGGCTTGATATCAGGGTCGGCAATTGTGTTCGGGTTCGGCGCGTCACACGCGGCTAGCTTGGATTCGAGGATAGCGTTGGAACGTGCCATCGAGCTTCCGCAGAGGCCTGACCGCAGACATGGGTCACGGTTCTGGTCGCTTGGGACGGCGAGTGTGGATCGAGGGCGAACAAGCTCTTCCGATGCTGCCTATCAGACCGGCAAAAAGACTGGGTTGGCCATCCGTACGCACATGCTGTGCTGATCGCCCCGGCAAGCGCCTATCTATCCGGCGTGGACGGCATCGCGGCATACAGTTGTCCGCGCCGCCTTCCGCCCTAGAAGCCGAACCTCCTCATCGGCCTGATTGAGAAAATTCGATCGCCCGATCAGTGCTGACTTTTTTCTCGGGAAAAAATGGCCTTTATTTCACGCCCATTTTTGCAGACTCAATTTGCGCTTCTGTAGCTGGGCTCTCGTCTCTTTACTCGGCGACAATGCTGTGTTCGGCACACTTGCAGGAGGCTCATTACGAGCTTCGGACACCTGCAGATGCCCTAGCCACAGTTACAAGGACGAAAAAGAATCGCAGCGATCAGCATGCCGGTGCCGGAGGCATGGCGGAGAAGAGAGGGAGTGCCTATCGTACGAGAGTTATGGACTCATCGACGGCGAAAATACACAGCTGCCGCGCCTCGCCCGTCTGGCGGCTTGATGAAGACGCGATCACCCGGCTAGCACAGATGAAGTGCCCGGCTGCCGCGACCTGCAGGCTGCAGCGGCGCACGGTGTTGGTGCATTTTGGGCGTGTTAGGGCAGAACACGAGTGGCGGGGCAGCAGCAGAGCCTGGCCGCGAGCGGAGCGTGTGTCTCTGCCGCCCTGGCGTTTCCATCCACGCACACAGAGTGAGAGGCGCTTCGACTTCTTCTCGACGTCGCGCTCAGCTGCCCGCGCGTCACCAGCTTCCGCACCACCATCTCCCGACCCCTTTGTTCCGCTGCTTCTCACCTTTTTGGTCGATTCTTTCTCGGTTTCTCACCTGCACCTGATCCGTACACTTCCGCACACCACACACACACACCCATAGCAACATGTCCGCCATCGACAACGAAGAGTGAGTCTCGCGCTCTTCTTCCCCGCAAACCTTGCACATCTGGCACCTTCACACGAGGCCATTCGCCCACGATGTCACGGCTCGCAACGATCAGCACTCATACTAACTCTCTGCATTCTGCACACTCGCCACCAACCTGCACCTTCTCGTCCTCTCTCTCGCGACCGCCTTGACTGTCCGCGTCTCGACCTTGCGTGCGCAATGATAGCCTGATCGACTACGAGGAGGAGGTCGCCGTCGCCCCTTCCGCCACCAACGGCGCCGCTGCCACCGGCAACGGTGCTGCCGCCACTGCGGACGCCGACCAAGACAAAAAGGCAAGCATCCATCCACGACGACCATGACGAGAACCCGTTTCCTACCGCCCCCCCCAGAGCGCTCGCTCTGCACCACGCATCGTAGCATGCCATCGCGGCCGTGTGGGTCCCTTGCTCAGCGCACTGTCAAGGCGATTCGGCACAGAATCGGACTTCGAGTCACACATGTCGACGCAAGCGCACCGTCCGCTGCTCCAACTTCCGAGGCAAGACCCATTCTAAACTCTATCTCTTCTACATCTCCTTTGCATCTCCTCGCACCCCATTCGCCGCCTTTGCCCGCCTCCACCTCCATCACACGTCAACGCTCCATCGACTCTTTTATCGTCCTCACGCCACCTGGCCAATTGCGTGACCACGTCTCGCGATCATGCTGCTCCCGATCGGCTCGGTTGCTTTGCGGTGCTGGGCGTACCACTGCCGGGATCGGTCATACCTTCCGCTACGATGCTGCTCGCTACGCAACTTTGCCTCCGGACTCTGCACCTCCGACATCGACCTTTCGCGTCAACAGGGCTCCTACGTCGGCATCCACTCTACAGGTTTCCGTGACTTCCTTCTCAAGCCGGAGCTCCTCCGAGCCATCTCCGACCTCGGTTTCGAGCACCCTTCCGAAGGTAAGTGCAGTCCCCACCAATCCATTGCCCACCCGCCTTCTCCTTCTCACTCAACCACACCCTCATATCGACGCGTGAACCTCAACAGTCCAGCAGGAATGCATCCCGCAGTCGATCCTCGGCATGGACGTCGTGTGCCAGGCCAAGTCCGGTATGGGTAAGACGGCCGTGTTCGTGCTGGCCACGCTGCAGCAGATCGAGCCCGTCGACGGCGAGGTGTCGGTGCTGGTGCTGTGCCACACGCGCGAGCTGGCGTACCAGATTCGCAACGAGTACGCGCGATTCACCAAGTACATGCCCGACGTGCGCACGGGCGTCATCTACGGCGGCACGCCCGTCGCCGAGAACCAGGCGATGCTCAAGGACAAGACCAAGTGCCCGCACATCCTCGTGGGCACGCCCGGCCGCATGAACGCGCTGGTGCGCGACAAGAGCCTCAAGGTGTCGGGCGTCAAGCACTTTGTGATTGACGAGTGCGACAAGATCCTCGAGCAGGTCGACATGCGCCGCGACGTGCAGGACATCTTCCGTGCCACGCCGCACCACAAGCAGGTCATGATGTTCTCGGCCACGCTCGCAAAGGAGGTGCGCCCCACGTGCAAGAAGTTCATGCAGAACGTAAGTGCCCCGCTAGCCCCCGCATCAGATCGATCAAGTCTAGGGTAAATTTTTGACTGACGCGTCTGTTTTTGGGTCGATGATGCACAGCCTCTGGAGATTTATGTGGACGACGAGACGAAGCTGACGCTGCACGGACTGCAGCAGCACTATGTGCGTCTGGAGGAGTCGGCCAAGAACCGCAAGCTCAACGATCTGCTCGACTCGCTCGAGTTCAACCAGGTGATCATCTTTGTCAAGTCGATCTCGCGCGCCAACGAGCTGGACAAGCTGCTGCGCGAGTGCAACTTCCCCTCGATCTGCATCCACGGCGGCCTGGCGCAGGAGGAGCGCATCAAGCGCTACCAGCAGTTCAAGAACTTCGAGAAGCGCATCCTCGTCGCCACCGACATCTTTGGCCGTGGTATCGACGTGGAGCGTGTCAACGTCTCGATCTCGTACGACACGCCCACCGATGCCGACTCGTACCTCCACCGTGTGGGTAGGGCGGGTCGATTCGGCACCAAGGGTCTCGCCATCATGTTTGTCAGCTCCGACGAGGACGCCGAGGTGCTCAAGCAGATCCAGTCCAGGTTCGAGGTCGCCGTGCCCGAGCTGCCCGAGACCATCGAGGCGTCCACTTACATGTCGGCCTGAGCTTGCCACCGCGGTCAGCTCTGATGCGATCCATGCGACCACCGACGCTGCTTGTTGAAATGTAAAAACCTGTCCGGACATCTTTGTCAAAGGAGTGACTGTGTGAATGACGAGTTGGTTGTGAGCGAAGTGTTGCTGCAAGAAGGGGAGATTGGGGGCACGTTGGGGAGGTCGGGGAGGAAGAGGGCGTGCGGGAGTCGGAGATGCGGGGGCGGATGCGGATGCTCTTTTTCTTCGCGTGGACCCTGAAATGCGCTTGTTGTCGCAGCCTCTTCATCTTATCAACTTTGTTCACGATTGGTGCTTGGACAGGATGTCGTTGACGGCGGAGCGCAACGAGCAGTTCAGCGAAAAGGAGTACTGGGATCAACGCTATGCCGACGAGAGCGAGCAGGACTTTGACTGGTTCAAGAAGGTGAGCCGCCGATCCCGGGTCTTTGCTCGCGACCTTTTTTTACTGACGCTTGTGCTCAACAGTATGATGATCTAAAGTAAGTCCGCTTCTTGGCAAGCTACATTGGATTGGGTAAGGCTGACATCTAGTAGGGAGTTGTTTGACGAAGTGATACCGGAGCGTTCGGCGCGCATCCTGATGCTGGGATGTGGCAACAGCACGCTTTCGCCCTCGATGCACACGGCTGGATACACGCAGATTGTCAACATCGACTACTCGTCCACCCTCATCACGCGCATGTTCCAGCGATACCCCGACCAAACCTGGCTCGAAATGGACATCACCCAACTCGACCACACCTCCAACCTCTCCACCCTCGGCGGCGAAGCGAGCTTTGATATTGCACTGGATAAGGGCACAATGGACGCCCTAATGGCCGAAGGCAAAGGATCCTCCGTCTGGAATCCAAGCCCAAAAGTCCTCACCGACATCAACCTCATGCTCAACGGTGTAGACAAGATCCTCAAAAAGGGTGGCAAGATGGTCTACATCACCTTCGGTCAACCTCACTTTCGTCAAAAGTACCTCGAAGCCATCCCAGGCTGGACAGTCGAAACTAGGACACTGGGAGATATGTTTCACTACTTTGTCTACATCGCCACCAAAAACTAATCGTACCTCGCACTACCATCGCGACCACTGCTGGAGCTCGAAGTGTCCCCAGCACCAGTGCCGAGCGTGGGGGGTCGGTGCAGTCGCGCACGGCGCGGACTCGTCCAGTTGCGCTGCGCACGACTCTGCCGCAGCTCATCCACCTTCTTGGCTGCAGCCCGGTGCGTGGCGGGCGAAAGCAGAGACAGTGGCGTGTGAGAGACTCCGGAAGATCCTCCGGAGAGCTGACGGGTGCTACCCCATCCTGTACCCCCTCCTCCGTGCGAAGGAGCAATCACGGAGGCAGGTGCAAGCAGACTCTGCGACTCCAGCGTCGTCCGCTTGGGACCGCGCACAGAGGCGTCTGGTCGGATCGACGTAGCGTTCGTCAGCATCGATGCATTGATCGTGGTGGTCAGCCCGCGATGTACGGGCGGGACGGTGCTGAGGAACGACTCGACGTACGAGTCGCCTGAACTCGCAGATGCCGTGGTGTCCGCCTCATCGCTCGCGTCCGGCTCGACGCGACGGCGGACGCGGGCGGGAGAGAGTTCGGCCTCGGTGGCTTTGCGCTTACCCTTGTCCGGACGAGGAGCATCGGGACGTGGGCTGGAAAGGAGACCGCCAAACCCGCCGCTGAGGCGCGAGATGAGGCGCGAGGCACGCGTCATCACCCCCTCCCCCGCCTCCGCCTCGGTCGCGTCTGCATTGCCGGCCTCGTGGTCGGGAAGCGCAGGATAGACCGGCTCGGACCGTTGCATCGCATCTCGCGCCGCACGGCGTGTCGCCTTCTTGAGCAGTCCCACCGCCGGCGTGCTATGTGCACCCATCCGGTACGGCGTACCAAACGACACGCGCCCCTTGGCCGCCTGCACCCCACCGCGTGCCTCTACAGGCTCCGGCGCTGCTGTGTCGACACTCCAGTCCAGGTCCTCGGTGGCCAGACTATCGTCTGCACCCGTCTCGGACAGCGCACGCGCGTCGTGGAGCGCATCCGGATAGCGACTGTGGATCTTGCGCGCGTACTTGCGTCGAAGCGCCTCGAGCCGGTGCGTGAGCTTGGTGTGCGTCCACTCGCCGACCTGATCAGCGTGCGCGATGTGCATCTCGGCAAGAAAGAGCGAAGCCACCTCGCCAACGTCGACGTCGAACAGCGCGTCCATGTAGCACCTCGCGCGGAGCATCTTATCGGCCCCGGTACCCGCAGAGGTAGACGAGAGCAGGCGAGACGAGATCTTCTGCACGCCGAGCGCAAAGTACTTGTCGAGACGCACCCAGTCCTGCGTACCCCACACGCGCGCGTCAAAGCTGTCGGGCGCAGGCGCCGCGAGCGCCTGAGAGAGCCGCGATTGCTTGGCAGTGCTGCGGCGTCGACGGTCCGGCGTCGACAGGCCAGGGAACGACACAGCGCTGGCGATCGTCGAGTCGTGCGCACGCGAGCGTGACGCCACCGCCGGCGAGGGCGAAGCAGTGTCGTTGATGCGTGTGTTGGATGCAGCAGGCGTCGCACGGAAGCCGCCGGGCAGGAAAGGTGTGGCGGGCGATGCGGTCGGCAGTCGATGTGCCGAGACGACGCTTGCGGCTCGCGAGCCGAGCAGGCTCTCGGTATCCGCGCTGCCTTGGCGTGCAAGAGCGAGCTCCGCATCCATGAGCAGAGTCGTGAGATCGGCCGCTGCGCTCGTGGCATCCGCGCGCTCGAGGCTGTGTTGCAGAGCCGAGGCGTCTTCCAGACGGCCGTGTGTGTCTGCGCGGCGAATGGCATCGACGACTCGGCGCATGCGCTCGCCCGTAGCGCTGCTTGCGCCCGTCGCGTCCATGTCGCCAGCCGAGATCCAGCCCTCGTCGACGTACTTGTGGAAGAGCTTGAGGATGGCCGTGGCGCGTGCGGCCGCCCGGGGGTCGAGCGATGAAATCTCGACGATCGGCGTCGACGTGGCCTGGCCGAGCTTGAGCACGCGGCTGCGCGAGTGCGAGGCATCCGCAGTGATGCTGCCCGTTGCATCGGCCGACGTGACGGGCTGTCGAAGATGAAGCGTGTGGATGTGCGGCTCGTCGTCGATAATGCTGTGCGAGCGAGCACGATGCGTGCGGTCCCGAGAGTCGCGCACAATGCTCACCACGTAGCTATCATCTTCCGCCTCGCCGTCGTCATCGCGTGTCGCAACAAAGTGGCTCGTCGAGACAGCGGGAGAAGCCGAGGATGAAAGGATGACCACCGAGTCCAGCTGCTCGCTTTCGTCGTCGTCCACGCGCGAGTGCGTCGAAGAAGCATCGTCATCCTCGTCATGCTCTTCTTCGTCCACGTCGCGCTCGGCTCCATCTTCGCTCGCCTGCTCTTCGTCGTCGTCGTCCTCCTCATCTTCGTCGCTGCTGTCGTCGAGGCTCGATGCATCATCGTTGCTCAACACCGATTCGTCAGAGGCCGAAAGCTCGTCTTGCTCGCTGCCTTGCTCGTCGCCGCTCTCGCCGTGCTCTCGGGCGTCGGTGCTCTCGAAGCTGCGGGCACCAACGTCGCGCGAGAGGGATGAGTGGTGGGAGCTCTCGTTGGCGTCTACCTCTTCGTCCACCTCCTCTTCATCCTCTTGCTCGTCGTCGGTGATGTCCTTGTCCGCGTCACTTGCACTCTCCGAGTCGGTGCTGAGGGAGAGACGACGAGCGCGAGCCACGCTGGGCTCTGATGTGGAGTCCGACCTGGCTTGGTACTTGCGTCGGAATGACTCGTCGTCTTGCTCTTGGACATGCGCGCTTTGAAGGGAAGCCGACGAGAGCTCCGACGAGAGCTCCGACGAGAGCTCCGACGAGATGGATTCTGAACGCTGTCGCGTGCTTGGTTCAGCTTGACTAACGCTGCCATCAGCGGTATCTTCCTGCATGACAGACACGCTGATGTCGGCTTGCGAGACTGATTCGCTCTCGGGAGCATCCATGGACACATCGCCATCGCCGTGCTGATGCGCAGATGTGTTGAATGAGCCGAGATTCGCCGTGGACGAAACTTCGCCGTTGTCCGCAAGACTGGGGATGAGGACGTAGGGAGTTGGAAGAAGGGCGCTGTCGATGTGTGTGGGGAATAGCGCGTAGCGCGCACTCGCATCAGAGACCGAAGACGCGTCAAAAGCGACGTTGGTCGCCACGCTTTGTGAGGTTTGCTCGGGTCGCCGCACGACTTCGGCCTCTGGCTCCACTTCGAGACGGCTTTCGTCCAAAGAGGCCTCGACCGAGGCGAGCGTGTCGTCGCGGACAAGCGACTCGTCTGCTGCGTCGTTCCAGTCTGTGCTGGCGTCTGCCAAAGCATCGACATTGCCGTCTGCCGAGGCGTCTCGGTCGATGCTCTGCGAGGCATCAGCATTGGCTCTTTGTTCGTCTTGA
>NW_014638923.1:0-9897 GCF_000747765.1 Moesziomyces antarcticus
CACACACACACGTGTCTGCAACCAAGTTAGCGCGGTTGTCACACTCTTGTGCCCTGCAACCAAACCAATTCATTCGTAGTCAAGGTTGACGCGGGGCGTGAGGCGGTGCAGCATTCCAAGACAGCCCCTCTCCGCGCGCCCCCTGCTGCCCCTGCCCTTCTGTCGTACACCCGACACGGGACCAAAGGCGGCTGGCTCGGTCAAAATGAATCTCAGCTCTTCCTCGCTCTCTCTTCCTTGCTGGCCGCGCGTGGTCTCGCTGTCAATCCCCCGCCAAAATGCCACGCGCCAACTGTGCTCATGCGCCAAACACTTGCAGGCGCATGAGACCGGTGTGACAACCGCCCGCTGCTCCCGAATTAGACCTGCTGCCCAAAAATCAGCGTGAATAAATTTGAAATTGCACGCATTCGATTGGGCCTTTCGGGGCGAGCGGCTGAGCATGTGCGAACGAACCCTTCAGGCAGCTGACTTTGCACCGACACGCGAGGGGAGTGTGACCAAGCAAGACCAGATTTCGCCCGATCCATGCGTCCTCGGAGGGTGAGTAAAGCGGCCCAAGCGAGGCACACGTCGAATCGCTCGCGTGCGTCCGAAGCGGCGGTTCGAGCCGGCGCTTTTGCTGCGATCCCATTTCACACGTGCGCCGACATCACCAAGTTCTCGGAGCGAAGCGCCCCCCCTCTTTCTCTCTCTCTCTCTGTGTCTAGCCGAAACAGCTGTGACGATTCTCCGACTTGCCCATCGTCTCTCCTCTTTGCCTGGGGGTTCGGAAATCCCAGCTCCGATACTGTACGGCATTCTCGTTCGGTCCGAGTCCAGCAGCTGCACCGCCCTTGTGCATGAATGCCATCCACCATTGTGATGCAAACAATGCCGCCTTCCAGTGTGCAGCTTGCCAGCGCCGAGCAACCTTGATTGGCGGGCGTCGAATTCCGCGCTTCCGATCCAACCTGGGATGCTCGTCACACCGCCACACTGCCCCACCTTCTCCGTTCGATTGCATCACGCATTCGAGAGCCGCAAGTCGCCGGTCAGAACGATTCTGCTCGATTCGCTGCATTGTAAAGGGCGCAGCATCCAGGCTCGCCCAAAACAATTTCCACTGAGACCGCACGAGAAAAAAGCGAGATACAGATGTAAGATTGAAAAGAAAAACAATTGCTTGTGGCATCGGCATCAGGACTGATTCTCCATCGGGATACATCGAGCCAGATTGAGACGCGACCCAACCCTGAACCCTTTTGGGCGCAATGGGTGGGTTCAGGGCTCAATCCGCTGTCGGTGGGTTCAGGGCTCGCTCAGGTCGGCTACTACGCAAAAGCCCTCGCACCTCCTCGCCGAGTCGCCATATCCAGCCGCATCGTCAGGCTGCGCACAGCAGCAACCCTAATCCCTCGCTCGCCCCTCATGCGCAACTCGCACATCCTCACTGCCACTCTGTCCATTGGTTCGCTTCCACCTTGGTTTTAGTATCGCCTCGTTCCGGCTTCTTGTCAGCTGTCAAGCTCTGCATTCGCCACGTCGGTCCACTCCTCTCCGCCCTCGGCCTCCAATTTCGCGCATCGCCATTCGTCCTCGCTCCTACACCCACGCCCCTCAAGCCCCCACCTTCTACCCTTCATTGTCCACACCCTCAGCCCTTGCTCTTGCCCTTCCTCCCCCTCACCGCGCCCACCCAATCGCCTCTCTCTCACACAATCAACCCTGGACCCTGCCCTTACCATTCCCCCTCGCCCCTTCGTCTCCAGTCGCCGCAGGATCGACGTTTCACTCCGCCGCTGCCGCCGGACCCCCCTTCAGCGTCATCACCCTTGCCCCTCCGCAGCCAAATCAACGCTTTCATTGCATCAACTTCCCGTTGGGCTAGAGCTCCTGGGCGTATCTCTGGCCCAAGCATGTTTCCGCAGCCTGAGCCCGTGAATGAGCAAAGCTGTTCATTTTGAGCTCTCCGCCTGAGCCGGCTTCAGAGGCAGACTGTGTCGCCGTTCCTGATCCATATCGCAAATCAACGCCGCGGCTGTAGCTATCTTCCTGAGATCCTTCCGTCGAGCTGGTTCAGCCCACCGCTCATCAAACGTGGCCATCCGCTAGCAAAATCCCCTCAGCCCTCGGCCACGCCCTGCATCCCACCGTCTTCTTTTGGCAACTTGTGCATCTCGCCCTGCCTCGTCACTTTTGCACCCACGAACCACCCCCTGTCTCCTGCTATCCTTTCGCCACCAGCTCAGCTTGGCGCCCTTCCAAAATTGGCTCGCTCCTTCCTTCTCGGTGAGAGGCAAACACTATAAAGAGCTCAACGCCGTGTCCTTCCTTCCGTCTTTCCGTTCCGCTACCCTTTCATCCGTTTACGTCCCTTCACGCCCCCACCCGGCCTTGGCCCTCCTTTCTTGTCGGCTGCCTCGAGATCAACAGTCTCTCCAAGCCCCCATCATGTCGTCCGCCGACACCAAGTCCGTCTCGGACTATGACATCGAGAAGAACCACTCCCCCACCAATGAGTCCACCAACCAGGTCGCCATCGCCGGCCCCGCTGCGCCTCGCGTCAGCATCAAGGTGCCTCGCACACAGACTACCCAGACCACGCGCTCCCACATCCCCATCGGTTTCCGCACCTTGAGTATCCAGGTGTACGAATCCCAGGGTATCGACTCGGCAAAGGGCGGCAAAGCCAACCTCTCCGACACCGAGTTCTTCGGCTCTCTCGATTTCCACACCGTCGAGCCAGAAGCCCTTGCGCAGAAGTTCAACGTGTCCACCAGCGCCGGTCTTGACGGCCAGGCCGCTACTCGTCGCCTCGAGCGCAACGGCAAGAACGTGCTCGTTCAGAAGAAGAACAAGTACTGGCTCAAGCTCCTCAACTACACCTTTGGAGGCTTCTGCTCCATCCTGTGGATCGGTGTCATCATCTTCTTCATCTCCTGGAAGCCGCTCGGCAACCCTCCTCAGCCTTACAACCTCGCCCTCGCCATCGTCGTGCTCATCGTCATCTTCTTCCAGGCCCTCTTCAACGCCTTCCAGGACT
Organism: Moesziomyces antarcticus; assembly: GCF_000747765.1. Lineage (NCBI taxonomy): Eukaryota > Fungi > Basidiomycota > Ustilaginomycetes > Ustilaginales > Ustilaginaceae > Moesziomyces > Moesziomyces antarcticus. The sequence continues at coordinate 3,026 of NW_014638923.1, forward strand.
ACTCCACCCAGAAGGTCATGAACTCCATCCTCAACCTCCTCCCCGAAAACGCAGTCGTGATCCGCGATGGCGAGCACCGCTCGCTTCCCGCTTCCGAACTCGTCGTCGGCGACGTCGTCGTCCTCTCCACCGGTAACAAGGTGCCGGCCGACATGCGCATCATCAAGGCCTCCGCCGATCTCAAGTTCGACCGCTCCGTCCTCACCGGCGAATCCGAGGAGATCTCGGGCACCGTCGAGTCGACCGACTCCAACTTCCTCGAGTCCAAGAACATCGCGCTCCTCGGCACCCACGTCTGCAACGGCAACGCCGTCGGCATCGTCGTGCTCACCGGTCAGCGCACCGTCATGGGCCGCATCAACAAGCTCACCAACGACGACAAGGACAAGCCCACCCAGCTCCAGAAGGAGATCTCGCGCTTCGTCTTCATCATCATCGGCCTCACCGTCACGCTCGTACTCATCATGCTCATCACCTGGCTCGCTTGGCTCCGACGTGACCACCCCGCTTTCCTCAGCGTCGTCGGCATCCTCACCAACCTCATGAGCCTCGTCGTCGCCTTCATCCCCGAGGGCATGCCCATCGCCGTCGCGCTCACGCTCTCGCTCATCGCCCGCCGCATGCGCGACGTCAAGGTGCTCCCAAAGTCGCTTGCCACCGTCGAGACCCTTGGATGCGTCAACGTCATCTGCTCTGACAAGACCGGCACGCTCACCGAGAACAAGATGTCCGTCGCCTCCATCGGCTTCGTTGACCAGGAGACGACCCGTGACGACATCGCCAGCGTAGAGCAGACGGTTGCTTTCGACCACCTCAAGCACGGCATGGCACTTTGCAACGACGCCTTCTTTGACCCGGCCACCGACAACCTCCCCATCGCCGAGCGCACCATCCAGGGCAACGCCACCGACGGTGCCGTGCTTCGTCTGTCCGCTTCGCTCCCCGGCTCGGACGACATCAAGGCTGCCTACCGCCGCGTTTACGACATCCCCTTCAACTCGAAGAACAAGTTCATGCTCACCGTCATGCGCTCCAACGCCGACAATGCCGCCGCGACCTCGGCCGACGACATGTACGTCAAGGGCGCTCCCGACGTTCTCATGCCCCGCATCTCGCACTACTACTCAGCCATCGATGGCGAGACCAAGGTCTTCGACGACGCTGCACGATCCCAGCTCGTGAGCAGGCAGGAAACGTGGTCGCGTCGAGGCGAGCGTGTCATCCTGCTCGCCATGCGCCAGTTCCACGCCTACGCCAAGCCCGGCACCAGCGAGTACGAGGAGGAAGTCGCGACGGCCAGCGAATCTGACCTCGTCGTCATCGGTCTGCTCGGTATCATGGACCCTCCCCGCGCCGACATCCCTCACACCGTCTCCGAGTGCCGTAGGTCCGGATCGCGCTTCTTCATGGTCACTGGTGACTTTTCGCTCACGGCTGCCGCCATCGGCAAGATGGTCGGCATCTTTACCCACAACGGAGAGCCCGACCGCATCGCCGACTTTGACTTCAAGAACCGCTTCGCCACCGATGGTCCCGAGCTCAGCGAGAAGGAGCTCAAGAGGCTCAATGGACCCAAGGACATCATCGACGCCGGCCTGCTCGTCGAGGGCAAGGAGATCCCCGAGATCACCCAGCAGCAGTGGGACGTCGTCTGCCGATACGAGGAGATCGTCTTTGCACGCACCACGCCCGAGCAGAAGCTGCGAATCGTCAACGAGCTGCGCGACCGTGGATGCGTCGTCGCCGTGACGGGCGACGGTGTCAACGACGCTCCTGCGCTCAAGGCCGCCGATGTCGGTATCGCCATGGTTTCGGGCTCGGACGTCGCCATGGAGGCCGCCGATCTCGTCCTCATGGGCGACTTTGGCTCCATCGTCCAGGGCATCCGTCTCGGACGACTCGTGTTCCAGAACCTGCAAAAGGTCATCTCGTACCTGCTGCCCGCCGGCTCGTGGTCCGAGGACTGGCCCGTCGTGCTCAACGTCTTCTTCGGCGTGCCGCTGCCGCTCAGCTCGTTCCTCATGATCATCATCTGCTGCTTCACCGACCTGGTCTGCTGCCTCACGCTCATCTTTGAAAAGGAGGAGTTCGACCTGCTCTCGCTCGAGCCCAGGAACACCAAGACGGACCACCTGATCAACAAGGCGATCTATGGACAGAGCTACCTCTTCATCGGCATGATGGAGACCGTCACTGCGCACTCGATGTTCTTCCTCTACATGTGGAGGTACGCCAAGATCCCGATCCGCGACCTTTTCTTTGCCTTCGAGAAGTTCGGAGATGGCTTCCACGGCTACACGCTCGACGAGCTCAACCGCTTCCTCAACACCGGCCAGTGTGTCTACTTTGTCACGCTCGTCATTCTGCAGTGGGGTAACCTGCTCTCGGTGCGCAACAAGCGTCTGTCCATCTTCCAGGCCGACCCGATCCGCAAGGAGCGTCGCAACCCGTGGCTCCTCGTGGGCGCACTCGGCGCGCTGGTCATCGCCATCTTTGTCACCGAGGTCAAGGGCATCCAAAACCTCTTTGGCACCGCTTCCATCCCCATCGAGCACTGGTTCATCCCCATCCCGCTCGCCATCGGCCTGCTGGGCATGGACGAACTGCGCAAGCTCCTCGTCAGGACCTTCCCCAACAGCGTCATTGCCAAGATCGCTTGGTAATCCCTCAACACCTTTCACGACTTTGCATTTAGATTAGACGTCGAATGACCTGCGTCCCTGTTTCACTGGAGCGCAAATATACCTGGGACTTGTTACACCATCCATTCGCCGACGTCTGTGCATTGACCGTGTTTGCCTGTGAACACAGGCTGGATGCCATTGCCTTGCGCTGCGCCTTCACCCTTGGCATCTGAGCGCCTCATTTTCTCTCTCTTGCCTCGGCCCAGCTCGCCTCGCTCCGACTGGAACGAATGGCAAGAATGCGCGAGCTTGCGTCTGTGGCTGACTCCTGAACAGACCTCATTCGTGCGGGAATGGCGGAGAGATGCCAAAGTGAATCCTCGCCGGTCCAGCTCGCCCAGCGTATGCCTGCTGCGAGCCAGCCAACCAGGGTCAGGGAGCGCGCGGACTCGTCACTCAGGGGCAACGTCGGTGCACCGTGTCATCTGACGGTGCGTCATCTCCGCGCATGATTTGCTCTTCCTTGCCAGAATTGGCACTCCAACGTCTGTTTCCGAGGAAGAACCGCAAACCCAATCTGCCGCATGCGTCCGGCGGCCTTGAATGTCGACTCGTGCAAGGAGGAGCGGAAGCGATGGAACTCAGAAAGGACAGTCCAAGGCTACAAAGATGGCAGGAATGCAGTGGCATTGACGATGAAGGTGGGCGCTCTGAACGAACGACTTGAAGACGCAAGAGCGAGCGGACGAAGGAGGCAGAGTGTATTCTACAAGAAGACGATGACGGAGACGAAAGAAGAAAAAAATGACGTGGGCAAACAGACAAAGTGCGATACAATGACAATGACAGAGCGCGTGCGTGAAAGCGGGACCAGCAAGACCGACAAGAGTGGGCAGGAATTGAAGGAGGTGGTTCGACGTGCTGACGAAAGGAGCGTGTGCTTGAGACTCCGTCTTGGGAGTGCCAAAGGGGGTATTCGAGATGCGATGATCCAAGAGAGACAAGCCAAGGTTTGCCAGTGGCAATTCCGGGGAAGGAGAGCGAGAAATTGTCCGTGGAAAGGGGGCGAAAGAACGATCTAATGGGCAGGATGGACAGGAGACATGGATGTGTCCAAGGGCTCTATGGGTGGTAGGGCGTGCAAGCGCGTTCAGTAGGCGCGGCCGTGGCCGTTGCCGTGCTGTCCGTGACCAAATTGGTGAGCGTAGTTTTGGTACGGGCTCTGCAGGTAGGCTGGGTGCTGCTGGTAGTACTGCTGTGTCTGTTGCGGTGTGGGCGAGTGCATGGCGTGGGGCTGCTGGGGCGAGTGATGGTAGCCCGCAGGCGCATAGTCGTACTCGGGCTGCATGTTGTGGTAGGACTGGGAGGGATGCACCTGCTGTCCGTGACTGACCGAGGTCATGGGGCTCTCCCAGCCGCGGAGGCCGGGCGAGTTCTGGTAAGCCGGGTAGGATGCGTGGCTCTCGTCGGCAAAGTCCCTCTCGAGGAGCGGATGGTCGTCGTGACGCGGGGGAGCCTTGAGCATGGCCGATGCACGAGCCTTGCGAGCGTTGGACTTCTTGCAGGAGCGGACGCAACACCAGATGAAGAGGCCGAGGAGTACGATGAGGAAGACGCCGCCGCCGGCAGCGATGGCGATGATGGCGGTCATGCTGAGCGGCTTGTCCGACTTGAAGCCGCTGGTGGACTTGAAGGTGGGAGCTGCGTTGCCCGAGCCGGTGGCGGTGCCGGTGGTGCCGGGGGCGGCGCTGGCGAGGTTCTCACAGTTGGCGGTGTTGACCGACTCGCGGCCGAGGCGGAAGGTGCTGGCGACGACGACCTGGCTGTCACGGACGGGGACGGTGAGCGTACCGTCGGAGCCGACGGTCATGGTCCACTGGGTTCCGTTGACGGTGCGGGGCTGACCGTTGCCGGACTGCTCGTAGCTGATGCCGTTCCAAACGACGTTGGAGGTGGACTCGACGCCGTCGGCCGAGAGCACCGAGAGCCAGACGGTTCGGCCGGCGAGGCCGGGGAGGCTGAGGACAAAGTTCTGGTAGGAGGGGTTGCCGCTGTACGAGTAGTAGGGCTGGGTGTTGATCATGACGACGGAGCCGAGCGCGTTGCCTCGGTAGACGGCAAAGGCGTTGAGGCGGTTGGTGTAGGCGCCGGGCTGGTTGCTGAGCGAGACCTGTGCGATCCTGGTGTTGCAGGTGGCGCCGATGATCTGGGACCAGGCGGCCCAGGCGTAGTAGGTGGGACGTACGTGAGGGCCCTGACCGTTCATGTAGTTGGTCTGCCACGGGGCCGCGATCGAGTACTGGGTCATGTGCATCTGTACGGCGCTGATCTGGATGCTGGCAGCGAAGAAAAAGAAGTTGAAGGTCCAGAGAGCGTTTGCAAAGGTCTCGCTGATGCCCTGGAGACCGTTGGGGCCGACACTGCCCATCTCGCGGAGGTAGTAGGGCTTGCCGGTGACGAGGGCCTGCTGGACCTGACCGGTCCACTCGCGGAACTGGCTGACGGTGGTGGAGAGGTCGAGGAGGATGGGGAGGGTGAGCTGGTAGTTGGAGACGTTGACGTAGTAGTAGTAGTCGTGCTGGTTCCAGCCTGCGACGTAGATGCCGTTGTCGGCGGCGACGCCAGTGTTGACGAGGTTGGAGATGCGGAAGGGCTGACCGTTTTTGGTGGCGGTGGTTGCGGTGGTGGCTACCTCAAAGTAGTTGGAGTTGATGCCCCTTGGCTTGAGCACCTGCTTGTAGACGGCTTCTGCGCGGCTGGACCACTCGTTACCAAAGTCGTATACGGACCAGTTTTGGGGGCGGTAGCCGAGGTCGATGTAGAGGTCTGGCTCGTTGCCGATTTCGAGGCCGACGATCTTTGCGCCGTTTGGGTTGGTGCCGACGTACTCGAAAGCGGCCTGAGCCTGTGCGACGACGCGGTTGAGGGCGTCTGCGCCGGTGTAGGCGAGGTTGAGACCGTAGGTGATGGGCGTTCCGTCCGGGAAGTTGTTGAGTGCTTTTAAAAAGTCGGGGCCAAAGGTGTAGTAGTCCGAGGGCCTCGCGTTGCCGGAGCCGGTTGGGTTTGCGTTTTGCTGGAGGGCGGTGCCTGTGACCGAGTCGTCGTAGAGCATGGTGTCGCCTGCATTGCCGCCGAGGCGGATGTGGGGGGGTGCGCCGGTGTAGTTTGCGAGATTGGAGAGGAGGTTGTAGGTGAGCTGGTTGGGGGAGGTGGAACCGGTGTAGACGATGAGGTCAGAGGGTTCGATACCGAAGCCGACGTAGGAGGGGCTGATTGTGACGGAGAGGGTGCCTGCGTTGGAAGCGTTGAGAGCCGGGGAGAGGTTGACGTCGGCGAGGGCGGAGCGTGCGAGCCAGAGTGAGGAGGCGAGGGTGGCGACTAGCGCCGATGTGGATGAGCGCATATTGGCTGGATATCAGCCTGCCGAGAGCAGCGCCGGGTTTGATGGTCCGAAGAGGTATCCGTCGAGGAGGATGGATGGAGGATCGAGGTGTTGGAAGCTGGTTGATAGAAGCGAGCGTCGTGTGGGATGCCAAGGACGAAGCTAGGAGGGAGCGATCCGGGATCCAAAGGAGGAGGAGGAAAGGGGGAAAGGGTGCGGATGCGTGTTTGCGACGTCGCCAACGGTATATCAGGGAGCAGGAGAGCGAGTGGCCGGAGATGGTGGAAAGGGAATCAGAAGGGCCGAGGATGTGTTGTGGCAAGGACGAGCGAGTGATTAGGGGCGAAGGGTGGTGGACGAGAACGAGAACGAGAACGAGAACGAGGATGGCCGAGCGGCCGGCTGAGATTGCAAAGCCGAGCAGCATACTCTCCAGGCGGCCAACAGCCAACGGACGCGCGGGCGGTCCAACGGAAGGAAAGTGCGCTCGGTCGTGCAAAGTCCGGGGAGCTGCAGGGCCTCAAGGCTCCAGGGCTCCAGGGCTCCAGGGCTCAGGCCGATCCGTCGATGACAGCGGACGGGCACGATGGCCACCCCCAAATGGCCGACCCTTTTTTTAGTTTTTGGTAAGGCACCGCACGGGAACGGCGAGGCGGACGAGGTGCATGACGCTCAAGAAACAGTGCATTTGGCTGGCCGAGCGCAGAGCTTCGACTTGCATGCGAAGCTTGAGCGTGCGCAGACGACGCGCAGATGGACAGTCGAGGCCGCCGCTCCTCCGCTGGATTTCGACAGGAAAAACTCGAGAAAAAAAACTCTCGCAGGGGCTGTGTCAGAGCATGAGCGTGAGTGTCAAACCCCCCCCC